>NW_013666405.1:332924-350283 GCF_000517525.1 Limulus polyphemus
AAAGACCTACCAGCCACTATCCATCTGTATTAAAAGACCTACCAGCCACTATCCATCTATAATCAACAGCACACTGGTTGGATGGCTTTAGAGACTGGTCAACTATTACACCAAGATCCCTTTCTTTCATGACAATGTTAAGGTTATTCCCACTCAAATTATTTTTATAATTCAAATTCTGATAACCCACATACATTATCTTGCATTTATTATAATTAAAATCCATTTTCCATTTATTTGCTCAACTCACTAAATGAACTAAATTATTTTGTAAAGTAGCAGCATCCCCTTCACAGCTAGCAACACCCAAGACCTCAGTATGAGTATTCAAAAGAGCATGCATGATTCAGTGAAATAAAAGCTATATATATAATATGTATACTTAACTTTTTTTTAATACCAATCTTGCTCATAAAGTTTTGTTTTGAACTGAAGTATTGAAACTAATAATATACAGTTAAAACTGATATATTATCTACATAAGTTATTTTGCTATTACAAATAGAAAAATTTATTATAATATAAGCAAATTAGAAGATTACAAGTTTCTGACATTCTCAGTAAAAAATCAGACTGAGAATTTGAGTAATTTATTGTTACAAAAGCCTAAGGTAAGCCTGAGGTAAGTCTAGGAGGTTAGTATTACAAACAAATATTTTTGTCATAAATGTACTATTTAGCAGAGATTGTTTGCATTAAAATTATGGATTATTAACTTAGTAAACTTTAGGGACTAATGTTTAAATATTAATGAGAAATTTACTGAATCTTCAAAAGATACAGTGATCTCTTTCCTTATCCTGTAAGGTTATTGTTTTTTAAATAGCTATGAAGTTCATTTGAATGAGAATTTCTCAATATAAAAAATAATTACGCCCTTAGGATTAAAAACATTTTTTTCTTTTTCCTTTTTATACTTGAATGATAAAACTCTCCATATTCATGAATTATCCCATAACTCTTTATTTATCCATTTGTAATCCAAATTATATTTTATTTTTTTTACTGGGAAAGTGTATTTTCAATTTTATATAATTTCACAACATATTATAACACACAAAAAAACAAACAATGAAGCTGTGAAGCTCTGCTACAAGGAGAGAGATGTAATTGAATTACTCGGTCTTTGAAATTCATTGGACATCTAAGTGTTTAAGTTGTAATTTATCAATCACATTCCTACAAATATTGGTTTAGCACATTGTAAAATTATTTTGTTTCAAATGTGAGTGTGTACAAATATCAAATCTCTGAAGATCGTGATTTCTGCACGATGAAATTAGCATTTTTATGGTTAAGGTGTCAAAATATGCAGAGGGTATGTGTTGTACTATAGATAATTTATGATTTACTAATCTTAAAAATACTGTCTTAATATGGTTATTTACTTAATACAGTTAATATAAATATTACTCACAATAAAAACTTTCAATTATCATTTTTCCCTCAGGTTGCAAACACATAATTTTGACATGTTGGATTCAGGTAAAAGTGACATTTATATATATATATATGGAAAAATATGGATCCTTGGCTACAAAATCAGAATTGCTGTAGAAGGTAAGAAGTGAAACATATACAAAGCTTATTATTAAATATCACCATCTTTCTATGTGTTCTACCATTGATTTACAAATGCATTCGCAGCTAACTAGCAAGATAATATATTTTTTGCTGTGCGTAAAATTCTGTAGATAATACTGTACAAATAAATTGACTTAAGAAATCAAAGTATATTTTCAATCAGTAAACCACAAACACTCAATTAACACATGTTGTCAAGTAATTTTGTCAACAGATTTCACTCAGCAACAAGAATTAAGTCAATGCAAATGGCAATGATCACATAATGTATGTAGCTACTTACTACAAAGTATCCCTACATTCACATCCTTATGGTGCACCACTAAAAGATGCTGAGAGTTCAGTAATCAGAAATTTTGCAGGAAAAAGTATTCAAACATTAGTGTGCATTTTCTGTCCTGCATGCAGTGTAGCAGTGCTTTTTATGTGTACTATAACTTTTGTAAATATAAATAAGAAAAGAAAAATAGCTAAAAGCTAAAAACACTAAGAAACAAATACCTCTGTAATATTTATTTAAAAATAGCACATTTTTATTATGGGTTCTGATTTAAACAGATCTTAACTCTATCACTGCAACTGGGTCAAAGTGCACGTCATGATCTTTTACAGTTTTACGTTCAAAATATAATTAAACAACTTTGTTATCAATGTATGTCAATAAACTTGGCATGAAAATGAAACTTATAATTCATATTTTTATATTAACTGATATAAAGATATATTTAAATAAATTATCATTCTTCATATTTTTGTGTCACATGCTGTGTATGATCTCCGAAATCTCATCATCAGAATTTTCTAGCTAAAATGATAGTCTTCTACATTTTCCAAACACAAATTAAACATAATTACAAGCAAGAATATAAAGTTTCAACCTCTTGACTTATTGAGATATCAATACATTTGTCAAACCTATTAGTAAAGTCCCTACCCCCTCTCTCTTTCTTTACAGATTGTTTGCTAATCAACTTACATGGCTAATGGAGATGTTTAAACCAATAAAAAGAGCAGATACTCCTCTATATAAGGCTCATTACATTTTCTCATTACAATAGTTGTTTGATGCACAAACTTTGTAATCCTACTCTGAACATCTAACGAACTTTAACCTACTTATTGCTTATTTAGAAAACCAGATAAATTATAGTAGTTTTGGAATGAGGCTTAGGGGAGAACAATTATTTTTACTCAAATACAAACAGTTCAAATATGAGTTGAGTCCTAGAAATTGCTTTTTATGTACGCTCTTTATTTGTTATTATATAGTTTTTAACAAAAGTAAATAAAATATAAAAATTATAAACTTATCAACTTAACCTAATAAAACTATAGTAAAATAAAACTTTTCAAGTTACTCTAACTCCATCTTATGTAACAGGACTAGAGCTAATGAGATCCTACTGTGGTTTATTGCTTTTTATGTGAGTTCGATGACTACAACTACAAAGGACAACAATAAAACCATACATTTAAAAATGAAAACGTTTGTGGTTGAAACTGTAACTTGGAAGTTATTTGTGTTTAATACTGCAGTCACTGCAATTCCAAAAGAAAAATGGCATTATTCATTGTATTTCATATTTTTCAACTTCTTATTTCACTGTACAATGATGATTTTGCTACATTATTCTTAGGGTAGACAAAATAAGAGATAAAATATAAAGATTTACCAAAGAAAAAAACTTGATATTCATAGAGATGGTTGTAGAGTTTATGCAAATAAAATATGAAAAACTGTAAGATAAATAGAAGTATTTTGTTCTTAACATGAAAATCATCTTTCACTTAGACTGACTCATTAAAGGCTTCAGAAATTCAAAGACAAATCTTCAGTAAAATTACTTTATTGAAAAAAAACTTATTTTTTGTGTACAATAGACTTCTAATACTTAGACTTCTAACAGCTTGCCACACTTTGTGAAGATACACATAGTAAATTCAGAATTATAGTAATGGACTGAAACTGTACTTAAAGTATTAATTAATAAATAAATTGTGTTTTTAATACCATGTGGGTAAGAAAAAATTAAGCTTTACTTGTTGTTTGCATCATTCTGAGGCATTGGATCACTGTCCCCACCATTGATATCCAAGCTTGCCAGATGATCCTGTTTAAAACATAAGACAGAAATATACTAATACTGCATCCAACTTTCAAACGCATAACCACAAAAAGCTTAGTGCACAGCAATATTATGCCTTCAAATAGGTTTACCCTTACAGTAGTCATCAACTTCAGCATATCTTTAAAGTCACGAGTTTTAATATTATGCATAATTATACACTTTTGTTTTATCCTTTTGCTTTGTTGTTATGAATTTTGAGTTTCTTAGATCCTGACACAATAAGAAGCAAAGTTACAAAAGGCCACTTGGCTTTCAAGGCAACCACTCAACTTGGCTTTACAATTGCATATATGAAATAAAGCATAAATCATTCTACACAGACAACATGTGGATCTGTACTTCCAAAGCTACATACCACCCATTATTAAAGTGTCTATTTACAACATTGTCATCCCTATTCCTCTCCTCTTAAACATATATTTCAGAAACCTAATTTATATTACCTTTAGTAATTATACACCCCAGAAAAAATAATCCAAGTTAGTTTTTTAACTAAGCATCATTTTAGTAGTATGCCTTTTCAATTTTGAAAAATTACAATAATATTGTTAATTTCAAATCTTAAGTTCCAAAAATTTATTAACTCATCTTTACCACAGTTGAAGGTTCAGCAAAAGTTTAATTTCAAACTTTTACCAACAATCATGATTGTAATTAAACCCTTCTCTTTTTTAACATAAAATTAAGGATCCTACCATATGTAATTAAATGGTTCTTTCCACTCATATTATCTACAAATATTATGACCCACAGAATTATCCGAGTTATCAACATTTATAATTAACCAAATAAACCCCCGAGGCAAACCAGAAGTTGCATTCTCACCATCAAACATTTGCTCATTTTATTTCCATTCACCTGTTTCTACCAATAAATCTAATTAGCTTAAATATTTCACCAACTTCTGTTAAAATCAAAGCCTTATATAATAAGGCATCTATCTGGATGTCCTCATTCAAAACAGAAAAACTATCAAAAATTTCCAAATAATTGACAAGCTTAAAAAACAAATCCTGAAACCATGCTTATTGATTGGGAAATACTATTTTCATGGTGCTTTTCTAACAATCTTGCTGACAACACAAATCAATCTAATAAATCTAACACATCTCTTCATTTAAAAAAAAAAAAGAAAGTTATTACATGAGGAACCTCTCAGTCAAAAGAAACTTTCACAATGTCCTCAACACATCACAACTCCCTACTCAGTTTCTTCAAACTTTTGGAATTAATCATGTCATGGTTAACTCTACTCTCGAAAAGTTCCCAAGTTTTACTACCAACACCTTTTTCAACAATAATAGAAGTTAAAGAAAGCTAAGCATCACATTTAAGCAAACTAATCAGATTTGGTATATGTTCTTCTCAATTATGTAAAATGCAAGTAAAATAATACGTTATCACTTTAGTTGTGTTTCTTTTTTATATAATAAGAATAGTTTTAGAATGACTTTCAGATAAATTTCACTTATAACTTCTTTTATAGTAAAATTAAAGCATAAAAAATACTCAAATTTAGTGTATTGAGCTAAAGTACTATCATAATCCCTCTGAACCTTCATATCAGCTTTCCTGACCACTTTTTTTCATTTTGATAAATTTCAATATCTTTTATTTTACAGGTAACTTTCCAACACTTATAAACTTCACAATCCTGTTCATTTACCATTTAAATAAGTTTTAATTTATCCATTTCAAAATGCAAGATTTTAAAAAGACTATATTTCTTTCACCTAATATGAACAAACTATTATATTCCACATATTTATATTAGACACTCAGCCATTTTCTTTCATCATTTCCTACAATTTAAAAAGTTGCTTATTTAAAATTTGGTGTCAACCCACACAACTGAATAGTGTTTTGTAAATTACTAACAATTTCATGATTCCTAATTATACTGCAAGTACATTTTTCAAATATCCCTTTTTGTAACAATACAGCATCCAATTAGTTTTTCATTTTTAGAATTCAAATGAATTTCAAACTGGTACTTACCTCTAACTTACCAAAAGCTTTTCCTTGTTGAGTTTGAACTCATGCTGTCAATAAAACATGTAGTTAAAATTTCTGAATGTCCTTTAAATACTTGTATAACAAATATGTCACCCATAATACTCCACTCTTCCATTTTCCACATTATTTACTGTGCAGGTGTCAATGGATCTTACATAACCATAAGTTAGATTTATTTCAAAGTTTTAGTCATGATGAATACTTGGTTGTGAGGAGTTGGGAGAAGAGGTATTTCAGAGTTAAGTGACTGCTTGAAAATCATTTTAATCCTGAAAATGTTAAATTCAAATCAGACAAATATACCTTTAAGATACTGAAAGTCCAAAAAAACACAACTACTGAGCAGAAAATTAAGCTATGTAGACTACAATAAAAATTGCAACCAGAACATGAAAAAAATTGTTAGAACTTAGGTCCAGAAAGAATGAATGGAGCAGACCAACCTTATAGAAAAAAAGAATGGGCCTAAAGATCACTCAGATGGAAGGCATTCTTCTGAGCAGGGTACTTCTTTGCCCAAGACACTCTTGTGGCACAGAGGTCTGTTTTGTGAGCAGTAACAGTGTACAGCACTAGTAAATTTAACAATGGTATATTGACGATGGAATAAACAGATTGGAGGAATACTATGTCCTACTCCTGCAGTGGATGGTTCTCAGGGAAGCAGTCCAGATACATATCATGAAAGTACATACTCCAGAGACAGTAGCCCCTCTTCATCCATATCTGTAATGGCTAGGAAGTCAGAACACAGCCAAACTAACAGGACCCCTAGGACTAGCACAGAGCTATATGTATCTTACGAGAATTCCTACTGGTAGTTTTTTTGCTGCTGTTCTTATTAATACACACACAAACAGTACGGTGCAAAAGTGCTAGGTCGAGAGAATATTTTGTCATTTTTTCCATTTTATGGGGCTAATTCTTCCAAGCCATTACAGAGCCCCTCAGTGGCACAGCGGTATGTCTGGACTTACAACGCTAGAAACCGGGTTTCGATACCTATGGTGGGCAGAGCACAGATAGCCCTTGTGTAGCTTTGTGCATAATTAAAAACAAACAAACAAACCATTACAGAATGTAAATTTCAACACTATGGTAATGCTTCACTGATCCTTGTTGACAACTGAATGAGCCAGGATGAGATTACTTATCATTCTTTAGAATTCCCATATATTTGTACCAAGGGCATATCATAAGGGTTCTGCTTGAATGAATATACTGATAAAACTTATGGTCTGAAATAGCTTTCATGGTACCCCATGCAGTGTCTTAACTATATAGAAAGAAGCTAGCAAGGAGCTAGCATATGGTAATGGTATATGCTAGAAGAAATCAATTTAATATCACTCCACAAATAAACCTTGATAAAAATAGTGTTTAACACTATATATATCAAGTTTTGTTGTCATGCTACGGCCCAAAAAGTGTAGAGAATTGTCAGTAGAGCAGACAGTTTGCATAAAAGCTTTATGTTATGCTAGTTGAACCCTCTGACAAATTGCTGCAGACTTGAAATGCTCTCCAAACACTGTTAAATAAATCCTAAATCATGAGACCAAGACAAATAAATTTGAAAATAGGAAAGGAAGAGGCAAAACACTTAAACTCAATGATACTGATGTTAAGTATCTTCGTTTATGCAGCCTTCGAGACAGAAGAAAGACTACCACTGATCTCAAGCATGAGATAAGTGACCATGTACCAAATGACAGAAAAGTTTCCAGATCTATAGTATCAAGAAGACTCAATAAGAATGGAATATTTGGTCGTGTAGCGGTTAAAAAAACCTTTACTTCGATCTCCAAATATTGTCAAGTGACTGAAATTTCCATAAAAGCACAAAAACTGGACTGTTGGTGATTGGAAAAGGGTGTTATGGACAGATGAGTCCAAGTTTGAAATATTTGGCTCAAAACGTAGGTTGCACGTCCGACAGAAGAAAGGTGAAAAATACTTACCTCAATGCATAGCACCTACCATGAAGCAAGGGGGAGGCAGTGTGTTGGTTTGGGGGGTGTTTTTCTGCTAAAGCAACAGGAGGTATTTGCAAAATTGATGGCATAATGGACCAGTGCAAGTACCATCAGATACTGATCCTTCATGGTATACCCAATGGTTTGTGTATTATTGGTAAAGGACTCTACTACCAAGATGATAATGACCTCAAACACTCATCCAACCTATGCAGAAATTACTTAGCTAAGAAAGAAGCTGCTGGTGTCATTCAAATGATGCAATGGCCCTCACAGAACCCTGATCTCAACCCAACTGAGCAGATCTGGGATTTGATAAATCAAAAACTTGAAAATCAAAACTGGATGTAAATCTGTCTGAACTTAATGACAGCCAGGGCAAGTGGTAAATGAACCAGAGTCCAAAAACAAAAGAGAAGTGATAAAAGATTCAAAAACTTCATGAGGAGAAGCAACACACAGGAAGCAGAGCCACCAAAAATTAGGAAGATGAGGAGGTCATTCCGAAAGAGAAAGGGTGTCAGGACTGAAAAGTCAATTAGCAATGAGTACAAAGCATCTACAACACAACCATCCAGGAAACGCATGTCAAGTGTGTGGGTTCAAAAAAGGAAATCCACTGTATACCACAAAGAGAACAAGAATAAGTGTCCCTTTGGTGAGGGATATATGCCACCACTGTCAAAAAGTGAAAAGGAAACAGAATTAGTCAAATACAGACAGGAGGAAGAGAGTGAAATAAAGCACCTTGGACTGGCAGAAGTGCCCAAGTTTGAAAGGGATGAGGCCTTCTGTCTGTAGATCATTGTCCTGAAGCCTCCTACTGATCGAACCACACACCCCACCTTTGGAGATGAGCATCAGGAAAGAGAAACAATCAAGAAGATGGGAAGAAAGCAGTAAACATTACATCGTGGGATAAAGTTCAAATATCATCACATATACACTAAGAGGGAAGGATGAAAATTAAAAGGAAAACTCAAAGTAAAGGTTCAGATAACAAAAAAACTTCAAATTCATTCAAGGAAAATAATGGATGGTCCCAATGGAGGGGGGTGTTTAAAAATACACACCCCCTAAGAGACTACAATGTGAGGAAAAACTTATCCAACTGGAAAATCCAACTACCCGAGCTGACTGTGGAAGGAGTAGATGAGTATGTTAAGACAACCCCCATTTGGAAGGAGATAATGGAAGCTAGACATGAATGGTATAGTTAAAATCCCCCAAAATGTGGAAGTCAAGTAAAATGCAGACCATCCCACAAAAGTCATATGGAATCGAAACAAGTCCAAAGGTCAAGGCACAAAACTGATACCAAATCACGTGGTGAAAAAAACGAAGATAAGAACGTGTACCGTGGGCATTTTTCTCAATCATGCAGAAACAGCTTACCCAAATGTGATCAAAGACCACATATTAAAACAGGGAAGACCCAAGAAGTGATTGAGGTGAGACTAATGAATCCAAAACTCCAATCAGCAGAGCATACAAAACAAATGAAGAAAATCTGTAAGTACGACAGGTAAAGGACACGAAGGTGCTGACATATAAAATGAATAAAGATGATAATATTTCAGAATGAAAGAAAAGAGCAACTAAAATAAAAATTTTATATATCATGACAGATACCCCACATGATACTAAATGTACAGGAGTGGCCTCATAAAATGGACTGGTGGAGAAAAAGAACTGACTGTAAGTCCCTATTAGCAGTGGATGGTAAACAAACAGCAGTGTCCCACCCTTGAAGATCCCAAAAGCAAAGAAGCCACGTGTGGAGGGAAAGAACTGAAGATGGGAAACACCCAAATATGGAGGAAAGAAGAAGAAGGTAACCCATGAAAACCCTAAATATAAGTGGAACACTGACAAAAAGAGGTGAAAGGTAAACATTACCCATTGGAATCAGTCAATTCCAGATGTGGGAGCTTCAAGGCTTGTGGCATGTGCAACCCAATTCAGGATTTCAGCATTGGAAGTCCATAAACTTATCACTGACCCACTAGTGGAAGCTACACCAAAGAAGAACATTACATACATGATTCTAGAATAGAATGATAAAAGAAAACAAAAATAAGATGCTAAAACCCTAATCAATTCCTGTGGGTAAGCTTCTCTAAACAAGAAAAAGTTACAGTAAAAGACCTGCAAAGACAAAAATGAAGTATGATTTTTTATTCTTTTTCTTAAAAATACATATATATTTAAGCATGGAGGTCATCAAAGGAAAAAAAGTACCTTTTAACACTGACTGACAAATGAAAGCGTCAGTGGAACATAACAGTCAAATAATAGATAAAATATCAGTGAAACATGTAGGTATGTCAAAGTAGATACTGTGATCCTGAGCAAAAGAATCAGGAGAATAAAAACAACAAAAAATGGTTCAGAAAAAGAATATCTTAAAACAAGCCAAATCATAGTGTGCAATATATATATACAAAGCTAGTTTCCAAAATTAACCCCAACCCCAAAATCAAGAGAAAAAATAAATAAAATTTCAAGTATGGAAATCATCTCGTATGACACAAGCACCCTCAGGCATAACTGAAATAGATTCAATATTAAAAATATAAAGCACACCTGAAAGCAAAAGAAATTGAGAAAATTTAGACCAGCAAGTAAGTTTAGAATGAGGGCTAGCATTGTGACAGGTAAAACCAGCTCTGCATATATGAAATGCAATGAGGCCTGATCAAAAATGACCTTCATTAAAAAAGGAAAATTGTAAATGGTATGCAAATAAAGCATTCTTACAAACAGTATATCAGTAATACCATAATAAAATGACATGAATACATGCAACAATCAATTCTGAGAATGCACTGACAATTTCAACCTGCACACTACAGGCAATTTGCATCAATAAGGGCTGCAACAAAAGAAAATAAAGTCCAATAATAGTGTAAATAGTCATCTGAAAGGACATCATGACAACACAAATAGCACGACTTGTCCACAAAACAATCTCACTTACAGAAAATTAGAGCTAGTAGATTCAACTGAAGCATGTACAATAAGTCACACGGAAGATGGGAAAATTGAGAATTTTGGGGATAAGTGATATGCAAATACATAGGAGACATTCAGACAATCTGAGTCACGTTTTGTTGATATTTTACGTTCAAACAAACAAAAAAGACTTTCACTGTTTCAGAGGCAAGTGTGCCTGATTTGAATTTCATGACACAAAGTAAACCTACATCTCTACACACAAGAAGAAAAGTTTCATTTCTAGAAAGTTTACACTAATTTTTTAATGTAATATAAAAAATTAAGAATGCCTAGTATACTATCTATCAATATATCAGTCTAAATTCTAAATTCTGGGTAGAATGGTTATAATATAAACAAAGTATTGACTTACAAAATTCTGGATCAGGTCAGGATGGTTAGTCTGGATGCCATCATCCAAAATGGTTACTACCACAGTTTTTCCTGTGTAACCTTTATCCCATGCTGGTTTAACATTCATGTCATATCCACCCTTTCCACCATGGTGCTGAAATGGAAATCAAATGGCCATGTTTGAATGATACACTAACTAAAGAGAACTTGTACCTACATATGTCCTCAAATCCAGAATATCTGTTCATCTATTGTCTCAGTCATCTATTCAATTTTACTTCCACAAAAGAAGAGTCCACTTTTAAATGTTTTGAGAAAATAACACAAGTTCTTTTAATATTCTAGAAAAAAGAACTCGCATATAATCTCTTCTCATTTACAGTTTTGGAAAATCTTTTATTTTTATTCCCCAAACAGAAGAGTACTCTTTTAAAATTTTGACAGACTAATCCAAGTTCTTTTATTATGAAAAATATTCAGATTTGTACATACGATATTAATTTATCATTATTATACACCTTCTTCCATGATCCCACAAGAAAATACCATTCTCTATTAACCATAGTAAATACTGTTATTCTAATTCAAAATTATAATAAAACATACTATTTTCTTCCAGCAAAACAAATTATTCTTTTTTAGTTTTTTAATAAAATATTAAATTATCTTTTATTATCTACACAAATATTTTTGTTGTTACTAAATTTATTAACAATAACTTCCCAGTGAAAGCAAAAAAGAATGTATAATAATATATCAACCATACTATATATTTGATATATCCAGTGTCAATGAGACCTTTTTTCTAATGTCAGGATTGTTCAGGCCAACTGGGATACAAAGAAATAGTAGCAGTTGTTACAGTGTGAGCTGGATTAAACTGGTGAATTCTAATTTTTCATATCCTATATCTATTTATTTATTTAACACCACATAGCAATTATATTCTTAAATTAACCTGTTCATTATATAGAAGAACTAAAGAATCAGCAGGTTAGTTTTCTTGATACTTTTCTATGACATTTCATCATTCTTACTACCTTAAATGTAACAAGTGTTCTATTTTACAAAGATTAAAGAGCACAGCTTGTTCTTAGTGTCCAGACTGAGCAGTGCAAAGTAATCTCTTGTCTTCATAAACCACACGTGATGGATTTCTCTCCAAACAAAACAATACCTCCCCATCTAACCTCAAAATTGTAGATCAAATTTTACTAACTTAATAGAATATCATAAACAGTACATTGTTTTATACAAAATAGTACTTTTTTTTTAAACACATATGCATTTTCAATTCTAATTTTTGTTATTTTACTTCTTTAAAGGCTATCTTTGAAAATACAAAAAATTATTTAAAATTATGTAAAAATTTTGAATTTCATATCATTAATGTTTTTAGTAATCCTATAAAATATACTTTTATCTCAGCAGTCAATACATGTCCAAACAGATTTCATCTAAGGATTTTGCTCACAAAAATCAACATTAAATATATCAAATTTTCACTGAATATTAGGCCTCATGAAGATACCATTGGTAATCTCAGTTCAGTACATGAATTATGAGAAACATTTTTCACTTGATTTTGTCGATCACAAAAATTTTTTAATGTCTTTCATAAATCAGCTACTTAAACAAGAACATTATACCAATCCTATGAATAGGAGGGGTAGAAAATACTCATTCTAACTATAGGAGAAATATAACACAGCAATTACATATTGTATCTTTAGGATTAGGCCTGTAACATGCCAGTTTCAAAACCAGTACTGCAAATGAATTGGACACCACCTTGAAATTTGACTTCTGGTGACAAATATGTGGAACATTATCATTTTCGTGATACTTACTCATTGTTATAACTACTGTAGTTATGTCACAGCAATTATACACAAATAAGATGTAGACACATAGATGCAATGTCTTTATCCATTATGACTGAAATTAAAGCTCTCATAAAAAAAAAAACATTATATACAGAAAAATGCTGAATAAATAATTGTTAAAAACTACTTGTGTGATTACCTTTCTCCTCCAAGCATAGTGTGGTTAACATGAGAGATTAAATTATATCTAGCCTTCATTATAATAGTTTTTAGTAGTGTTATGTATCTGCTCGTTTGTTAATTTCAGGTATAAATTCTTTCTGAGGAACTTCAGGGATACAAGTCCTTTCTTAATTAAAACTAGTTTATTCTTTCTTTATACAACTTTGTAATACACAGAATTTCCACAGTCACTTTAAACTTAACAACCTTTATAACACACGCTATAAATCACAGTGGTTCACACACTTTACTTACGGTGCCTACTGTTCGCTTGACTCAATTATCTCTATCTTCAATCTATCTGCATATCTCTCTGCCTATCGCTGGCTTTCTTTGCCAGGCTTATATACTAAAAAAGAGGGTGTCTAGCTAACACTGGGACATTCGCGGGATTCCTCAAGAAGTCATGATCCTTCTAGAAACTCCAGCGCGCATGACTTCTGCTATCTTAACAGTAGCTTTGAGAGAAAAAAAGTATTTTAATGCTTGTAAAGGGTTTGTTTCTATATAAAAGTACAATATGTGTTGTTGTCAAGGTTAGTAGCCTGTATGATCACCTAATTACAATTACTTATACATATACTAATGTATTATTATAAGCATTAGATACTAATTTATTAATTATTTTACACCTTCTGTTTCAGCTGCTAAGATGTTACCATCTTCAGAGGAGCCCTGAGAGCTGTGTGTGGCAGATACACAATTTGATCCTGAGTTTTCTTGTTAGAAAGACAGGTGTGATATCCATTTGTCAGACTCTCAACCTGTTGATTCAACTATTTACAGTTTTCAAGAGAAGTGTCTTGATTATGCTGACTTCTATGCTAGGTTGGTAGAGTATGTTATTAGTTAGTTGGATGTACAAAAATTGTTATCTTTCTTTTTTTCGTGTGTTTCATATCCCATTTATTAATATTATTCCAATTCTATTATACGATATTCCTCTCTGACATGATATTACAGTCTTTTAAAGTCTTAGTCTACTGTGCTTCTCTAACATACTAGTGTATTGTAGAAAAAAAAAAAAAGTACCACAGCTGTCCCAATGATCAATGACATTTTTCATAACTCATAATTTTACTTTCATAATTACTGTCAAAAAATTATACTATCTTATCACTTAACTGAAGTACATTATTTCATCAGTTACATCAAAATAATTAGTATAAGATACAAAACTTTAAAAATTACAAAACGGATTTAGTAATTTAACATTTTTTGTGTTCTTATTTTTGTATATTTATTTTGCAACTTTGCTTGGGATAGTTGAGAACAATTTTAATAGGTTATGAGCTGATGTGATATGATTAGGTAAACTTTCTATAGTATGTTAAAGTGCTACCATAACTTACTTAATTTCTATTTATCCAGATTTTCAAGAAATGTGCATAACCAGTTATAAAAAGTGTGCTGAATTCAGGTTATTTTTCAATTCAGATTGGCTGAAAGTTCTGCCATTGATTTAATACTTGATATGGAATAAAAATTGGTGTTCCAGATGAAATGCTCTATATAGGAACTCAGACAAAAAGGTGTATTGAACCTGTGAAGACAACAATTGGACACAAGTAGCATAAACATGTAGGAGAAATACTATGTCCTTATCCTACAGTGGAAGATACTTGGGAGAGCAGCCCAGACACATGTTATGAAAGGACATGCTCTATAGGAAGTAACCCTCCTCTTCATCTACATCAAAGTGGTCAGTAAGTCACACAACTGGCCAAAGTAGTGGGTTCTCAGGAAGAACCAAAGAAAGACTCAAGTAGTCCCCACAGATTGACACAACAATGTCAGGACAGTGCAATGGGAACCTCAAAACATTGAAAAATAGAACTACAGATTATCCTCATACTGATTAGACCCAAGATATCTAGTGATAACATTAGTCTTGTTTCTGACAGTTCTTATGTCAAAAAAGGAAATACATGCAAAAGTGGGAATGGTAATTATCAAGCCAACAGATGGCACACTCTGTCTACTTCCAAAAAACAACATCCTCTCATGCAGCTCGTGCACATAGGGTGTATTTTTTTCTTATATACATACATAGAAAAAAAAAAATATATATATATACATATATATATAAAACCAAACATTTCTCCATCTCAGACACCCTTAGGTTTGTGAATAGGGGTGTTGGGCAATACAGAAATACCTGGTTTGCCTAGGACAAATGCAGAGGTTCAAGAACATGAGTGAGTCCTTAATGGACAAATTGATTCAAATATAGATTCTCAATAAAAAAAAAGACTACTTAATTATGGTATTCTTCTTCTTTTGTACTGTTTTTTGTTATTAGATAACATTTAGTGACAATTTTGGGAGCTTGTTGAGACAAATAAAGGTCTCAGTATGCTGTTGGACAACAGGATCAAGAGAAGAAAAAACACTTTGTAAAAATAAAATGTTCAAAAGCATCTTTCTTTGCAATATCCAGGCACACAGATGTATGGTCTCTTCAAAGTGGATAATATATCAGCTAAAATCTTGTAGCTAGAGTGGTTTTTCGATAGACTTTGTGTCATTTTTCCAAAAAACAAAGTTCTTCTGTGCTTGATGGCTTTCTTCATTAGATAAGTCACATTTTGGGAGTTTCTTGTTTGAGCAGACACTGAGCTTTTTCAGTTTTACAGAATAAGTAAGAAAATCAAGCAACAGTTGCCATTGATTCTCATGTAATCTATCTAGTCTTGGCACCTTAGCTTCAAAAAGAAGTACATATTTCTTCAGCAAAGGTAGTACCCATGAATAAATCCCCATGATGAAGGCAGTTGTCTTTTTCATATGAAAGAGCTCCTTGACATTTGCACAATGAATCAAGAGAGAGGAGAATTATGTGTAAGTGAAGTGATACACATGCTCTGCAACACATGGACATTCGACAATTTTTAGCCATACGTTTTGTTGACAATATCAAATCAAAATCAATAAAGAACTACTTCAGTATTTCAGAGGCAAATCTACCTAATTTGACTTGGACAATAGTCAGCATTAATATGCATTCAGTATTAATTACTGTTATTACTATATAAATTTTAACAGAAATTCCAATTTGAAAATATTTTAAATACATATTATAATAATTCTACTTATTAGCAGTTCCATCCCACTCCATCTACATCACACCACTGGTGTGTGTGCTTGCTCTCATTAGGTCTTTCGATGATTTGGTTTGTCTACTGTAATGCATTATGTTGTAACTTCTGAAAACTAAACTCACTTTATACTATTTGTATACCTTTTGAATGTTTTCATAGAGGACTCTGACAAAAATGAATATAACTGTGTGTTTTTCATTTTCTTTCTGTTTATTCTTAGTGCTTATCTTTTTATTTTTCATTAGGTGTTCACAATATCAATTATTAAGAAAGATCATTACGATTTGTTTTCATGATTCTCACTAGGGTCCCACCGTGAAGGGTTCCAAACTCTCAACTTGTTTTTCATGAGTCCCAGTGAGATTTTCAAGGGTCCCAACCTAATTTTCTAGGGTCTCATAGGTATAAATTAATAAACTCAAAAAAAAAAGGAAATGTTCATTAAATGTTTACCTTCTGCAGGTGGAAAAGAGCATGTTAATGTTCAATGAAAAACTTTATTTATAATTTACACTTCATATTATTTCCATTCATGAGTGCAAGCTAAATTTCATGATAAGATTAAGAATACTTTTCTTCATCTGAAAATTTTCAAATGTCATTTTTGCATAACCCCTAAAGCCTCCTAAATAAATATGAAATATTTTTTTTCCAGAAAACCTTTATATTTTACTTCTAATTTTCTTTATCCTAACTCTGTATGAGGTTGGCTGATTTTACTGACCTCGTATCCACCATAAAAAATTAGGAAATAATTCTAAGTTTCCCCTATTTTCTTTCTGGAATGACTGCAAATTGTAACAGATGTTTATCCTAATTAGCTTATAGGTTGTAAAATTATATTTCTATTTATATATAACTTTTATTGTTTTATTGCCTTATGAACCATGTCTAACTACAATTTGTGCCATACAAATTGCAAATCACATGACAAACGTGCAGCACACATTATGGTATTGAATTACATAATGCACAGACTACTCATGAGTGTACTTCATAAAAATTATTAATATTATCCATTTTACTTTATCTAACCTAAAAAAGATTCAATTTTTACGTTTTAGTTACTTTTATAATAATAAATAAAGAATACACATGAAAAACAAGAAATAAAGTATTTACCTGGGCCTTTTTTTTTTTTTTTTTTTTTTTTT
>NW_013666405.1:350816-358593 GCF_000517525.1 Limulus polyphemus
AAAAAAAAAAAAAAACAAATAAAAAAAAAAAAAAAAAGTTTTTCCCGGGGCCTTTTTTTTTTTTTTTTTTTACTATCGACTGTTGATGAAAGTTAATCCTACTTTTTTATATTAATGGTACTACTGCATTAAATAATTTCTATTTAATTAAATAGTTCACCAAAGAACACAGAATAAGAACATGCAAAAAGGAAGCAATGTTCCATAACTATCACAGTTTTTCTGGCTTTCTAACTGTCAGACAAAATCTGTTAAAAATTCAGCTACGCTCTTAGTTGTGTTTCCCGTGGGAATAAAGTTTGAACTGGAAGGAAAATAGACAATTCTCTGTCCAGAAAGCAATATAATGTAACATATCAATTGATAGAGAAAACTTTGGCTTTCTATTGGTTATAAATGATATAGTCTTAAATGTAAAAGAGAGGATGTAACAGGTGGGCATGGCAAGAGGGGTCTCATTTTCCATTTTATTGCTCTGTAACTAAATAAGATTGAAGTTTATGTAAATTATTCTTTGTCTGAGTGATGACAGCATTACAGTGAGTAATGTACATAAAAAGTTGTACTTCTCGGAGAGGTGGTAAAAATATTACAGAAGAATTCTGACACAGATAACAAATGTCACAATTCTTATACTAGGGGAGATGGAGAATTATTTTTTAAATATTTTCTTATAAAATTAAAACTCAAAACTTAAATAATACTAAACATTGATTTATTATCTATGTTCTGATGCCAAGTGTATTCATATACATCGATAATAAAGTAGTTTAATTAAATTTTGAATGTAATTCTGTGAAGCTGTGACATACGCACTTTGACCTACCCAAAATGAAAGGGTTAATCATGTGATACTTTCACGTGGCTTTATTTTCATGTAATTTATTGTCACTGATGAAACCTGTTAGAAGTTAATTGTGGACAGCTGTGTGCAAACTGTATGCTGTTTATTTTGTTATGGTACAAAGGTTGAAGCAAAGTACTTGTGCTTGCCTTGTGTACGGGGTGTTTTGCAGTGTGTATTTGGTACCCGGGGGGATCAAATCTCATGCATCCCTACAAATTCTCGTGCATACTGGATCCAGGAGTTCAGATTAACTAGAACTCTGGTTTTCCTCATTTCTTTTTGCATCTTCTGTTTATCTTTTTTCATTCTGGAGAGCAAACAGTCTATGATACCCATCTTTATGCTCTGATCTATAATCAAAGTATTTACCAGTACTTGTGAGTTTTCTATAAACTGTGGTATGTGTATCTTGATGGTTATCATGTCTAGGAGAGAGCTTATTATCTTTTCGTTTCCATCATGTACTTTATCACTGAGTCTATGTAATGCTTTTCTTTTAACCCTATTTTCCCATGTATCATTTACTGCACATGTCACGAGGTGACACGTTGTGACTTACATTCAAAAGTTTATTAAACTATTATTTATTTATGGCATATCAATCAGTATAGCACAAAACCTCAGCTAATAATCCATATTTTAATAGTATATAAGTTTAAGTTCTTAATTTTATAAGGCAATATTTTAAAGAATCCTGAATTTCTTCTAGTGTGACACATTTTCTCTAGGCATCTCCTCTTCTCTATTTTATCCACCACTCCTCCAATAAGTATGAAATTGAATGTAAATTACTCACTATAAAATTGTCATTGCTCAGGCAAACCATACTTTTAATGGCCATCAATTTTATTCAGTTACAGAGCCATCAAATAAAGAATCAGACCCCTTTTGCCACATCCACCTGTCACATCCTCTCTTTCAGGATTTGTTAATAGCTCTCTCTTATGTCTAATTCTGTATTAACTATAACCAATAGAAAGCCAAGATTTTCATCTATCAAGCAACATATTATATTACATTGTTTTCTGAACAGAGAATTTTCAACTTTTCTGTTAGTACAAGCTTCATTTTCATGGGAAAGATAACAACTAGCTTGGATGAAGTTGTAACAGTTTTGTCGCATAGTTAGGAAGCCAGGAAAATTGTGATAGTTAGGGGAAATTGTTTACTTTTTGCATGTTATTATTCTATGTTCTTTGATCCATTACTTAATCAAATAAAAATTATTTAGTGCATAACTACCATTAGTATAAAAAAAGTAGGGTTAAGTGTCATCAACAGTTGACAACAAAAAGAAAAAAAAAGAAAACCCAGGTAAGTACTTTATTTCATGTTTTTCATGTTTATTCTTTATTTATTATTATAAAAGTTACTAAAATGTAAAAATAGGGATCTCTTTAGGTTAGTTAAGGTTAAATTAGGTAAAATAATTAATAATAATATAATAAAAGTATTTCACAAGGCACACAAGCAAGTAGCTTGTGGGTAACATAATTCTATAGTGTAACATGGGCTGCACATTCCCCAAGTACTTTACAACTTATAATGGCACAAATAGCAGTTAGACACAGTTCAAAGGGCAATAAAAGAATAAAATTTAATCATAAATAGATATATACTGTTACAAGTTTAAAGCTACTCGGGATAAACGAATGTAGTTTCATGTTACAATTTCAAATTATTCTAGAAAGAAAAATGTGGTAATTTAGATTTATATTGATTTTTTTTGGTGCTTACGAGTTTGTTCAAATTGACCAACCTTGTATAGAGTTAAGGTAGAGAAAATAACAGATAAAATATAAAGTTTACTGAAAACAAACATTTGAAATGTACTTTGAAGGTTTTAGAGATTACACAAAGGAAATTTGAGACTTTTGAGATGAAGAAAAGTATTTTTAACCTTAACATGAAACTCATTTTGCACAAGGAATATTCAAAACAAATGGTGTTGAAATATTTGACATATTCACACACAAATCTTTTTTTAGTTTATTAAAAATAATTCACCAAAAAATAAGATTTTTTGTGTGTGAAAGACATAATATTTACTGAAAGACTGCCAAGTTTCATGAAAATATACACACTATAATAAAAGTTGGTAGTTTCAAATCTATAAGGACTTTAAACAAGTACAAAGAGGTCATGTGGTCGGTCAGACCGACTGAGCCCATATTGAGACAGTTAACAAACAATAATGCATAACACTTGAATATTATAAAAAACTACACATACATAGTTTTGACCCTACAATTGGATTTTCAACCACACCTGCCTCTTGGGTTTTGATTTTATTTATAAAATAGAGGAAGGATGCACAGAAATACAGTGGTTCAAAAATTTTACCTTACTAAATTATTATACAAACAATTATTTCTAATACATAAAATAATACATAACTTCTCACTCACCAGATACCACTGATCCTGATATAATGGGTCAGGAATTTCAATGAGCTTATAGTCTCGCTTGACCCTTTTCTTTGTATATTGTTGTTCGACCCACAAAACCTACATCACACAAAAACTATAAATTCAACTGTTTTTATGTAGAAAAAATAAATTACTGATGTAGTATTTAAAGAATAATACTAAGAAGACACAATTTAAATTATAGTCAGATGTATTAATATAAGTACATCAACACAACTTTAGGATACCTTACACACCATGCAAGAACTATACTTAAATGGCACCATCAAAATCTGTTATAAATAATGAGTTAAAGAACAGTTTCCCATAGTAATAATTGAGTATATTGAACAAGAAATAAATTCTGGTAATCACAAAACATTTTACTTCATAAAAAAAGAACTTTCCCTTTGCAATTAATTATCTGTAATTGGTAACCACATATTGGGTAAACAGATTTTGTTGTTACAAGTGCTATTCAGTGATGGTCTTTAGCGATATACATGCTTAAATATGCTAGTGTCAGGGAAGTGATATTTCTTTAGTAGCCACTATGTACTTAAAAGATTTTTGTAGAAAATGCTTAAGCTCAAGAAATTAATCTATTTAACACTGAAAGCTTTGATTATTATTTTAATGAGATTGTTTTGTTAAAAATTATTTTTTCTTTCCTACATTACCAAAACAATGAAATTTATGAATATTAAGTTTCTAAAGCCTATTTTGGAGATTAATAAAAATGATGATGATTTAACTTCTTTAATAACCAAGCTAAATTAAAAGAATGATGTTTAACATTTTTGGGGTTCACTAGTACCTTAATTCTGATGAACTGATAATGTACCTTATTATTTGTTATTAAAATGTTTCAAATTCTAAATATCCAATTTATTTATTAAAAAACACTAATAAATGTCATTTGTAACACTGTACAGATGACCTGTATAACAGATCATGAGCACCAATAGTGTGGTACAAGTGGGTTGAATTACACCATCAAAAATGAATAAAATAAAAGGCCTGCTCATATTTCAATGAGCATTCTATCAACAGTAAAAATAACAACACCAAGAGTAAATGTAGTGTTCATAATAATTCACAATCTCATCCAAAATATATTTCACTACTTAAATCAGTATATTAGGATGGTTTAACAAATGTTACTGAAAACAATTTACATTATGTTAAACATGTACATACATAAAAATTTCTATTATAACAAACAAGTTTTATCAGCAAAAGGTAGAACAGTTTGATGATAAGCTAATTGATTAATTTACAGTGCTAATTCTGTAAGCAGCATTAAAAATACTCTAGACTGGCACTGAAATAATTCATCAATACAAGGACATGAATTTGAGTGAAAGAGACAAACAAAAGGTTCAAAAGGAGTCGAAGTACTATACAACAGAACTATAAATGTAAGTAGCTGATTTGTAGGAAAAACTTAATGTAAAAAATACACAAGCTCAAATCAAAATTAAGAAATGGACATTAAAGCAACAACAAAAACACTTGCATTTTTTTACAACTAGAAAATAAAAATAAACAATGGAGAATTTTAATTTTTTTTCTTACCTTTGAATTGGAACTAATTTTCCTATAGTGGTGATGATTAAATTCTAAAGATCTTTTTGCTATATGCTGATGTTCAAACAAATAATAATCAGTCAGACTACCAATCTGCAAGAAACCAAAGATTATTTTGCCAACCTTCTAGTTTAAATATCCATCACCATTTGTATGTAAAATATATCATGTTTACTTTCATAAAATATGTTAACAGAAAATAAATCCTGAAAAAGATCTAACCTCTCAAGGTACACAACAAAACATCAACATCTTAATAAATAAAACCAAAAGAAATAATAAAAATACAAATATTTCAGGCTACACTTGTAGTGTAATTTATTTAAAGGTGAATTATGTTATTTACTTCAAAAACAGAAACAACGTTTTTCTAAAAAATAAAATATTCATATATTAAAAAATAAGTCAACTAATTTTGACAACAGTTGCTGCCATCATCAGGAATAATATTATAATGGAATGTTAGCCTGTGATCCTTTCACCATGACTAATCATGGCCGGAGCAACCAGGGGACAAAAGGTGCGACAGACCAGGGCAGTACTTCTGATGGGGCAGCATTTTTTTGTCAAAAAATGATTAAATAATTAAAAGAAAGAGCCAGTTCAGGGAAGTTCAGCTACTGGCAGTAACCTGCCATTTTGAGGGTTTTGAACAGTGGTGCAAAGTCTGAGAAAAATTGCCAAATTTTGGAAATTTTCTTGACATTTTTTAAGAAATGAGTATTTGGGAATTCTTTAAAGAAAAGCATATAAAATTGGGAATTTTCGAGAAAATAGGAATCCTTAGTGTATAATTGTTTTCACGTTGGTCACCTGTGTTGATCCTTACTGCACACTGACTCTGTAAGTCTACAGTTTTTAATTAATAAAACAATTAAACTAATCATGTATATTGATGCAACTGCATTTATAAAAGAGAATATTTTTACACTTTTCAAACGTTCTGCGACATTACATCATTTTCCAAACGTCCCAAATTTTCATTTGTGACCAATTATACAATATACGTGTCTATTATTTTTCATGTAGTTGTAAGGGCCAAAATGAACTATTTTAATTTTTATATTGAATAATGTATTTATTAATTACTAGTTAGTTCTACATTTATAAATATTTATATAAATTATATTTTAGTAACGCGCACACTTTAATGCACTTTTTTCTTAATTTACTCTGTTTTTGGCATTATTGGGAATTGTTTTAATCTCTCTGGGAATAGTTGGGCACCCTACTTTGCATTACTGGTTTTGAAGCATCTAGTTAGCAGTTTATGTCAAGCTTCCAACGTGCTCCATCCATTTAGGCCACTCAACATTAAGGTAAGCCATTGAAGTATGATTAGTAAATAAGGATTATTTATTTTCTGCATTGCAGTTATACCTGGGCACTGTTACCAAAATAAAAGAAGATCATTTTAGAAGGTTTTAAGAGTTTTATAATTGCTTTTATCCTTGTAAGCACTAGCTGAGTATTTTACTCAAAACTCAGTGAATGAACCCCTGTTTATTTACTAGGTTTTGATCAAAAATTTGTTTGGTATTTAAAATGCACAAGTGCATTTACATGCATCTAAATGCACCAACTTTCTAGCATAAAAATTATGCATTCTTTACCGATGTGATTTTTTTAAAATCGCGATTTTCTCAAAAGTGGCTCTAACAATTTTGATCAAAATCAAGCTACACGTAGATATACAAATCCTTAATAAAACTGCATATCCCATTTTCCCCTAAAGATAATTGTACACCTCCTACTTTCATATTTGTTTCTACATTATAAACCTATGTATTTCTATAAGCATTGGGTGAATTATATTCATTTTTTATATTTTAAATCAGCCAAAGGCAACAGTAATTAATTGATAATTAAAATATCTAAATACGAAAAATGTGTTATTTCCGGTAGTTTTCTCTGTCACTATATCACAATAACCTGGTGTCTGTGTATTTTCGTTCATGTTTTGCCTACACTAGAGATTTCGACCCTATTACAAAACTTTCTCTTACTATTGCCGCGAAAAAGTAAAACTAAAACGCTTGTTTTTTACTGATGTTTTTTTCACTTCTCTTCAGATGTCCGAGACTTTGGAGAAACATCGAAAACTTACTGGAGCTCAATACAGAAAGCAAAGAACAAAGAAAGAAGAAGAATCAAGATAAGCAACTTCATCTAAAGTTAAGGTTTTCCAAGCAGATTCAGCTCCTTCAACATCTGCTGAAAGAGTCCTGCAGGGCCAAACAGAAGATGAATCTTGTTGTGCATATGATGCTTTATCAACTTCAGATGCTCATTAACCTGAAATTTCTTCTCCAGAGGACCAGTAGAGATTCAATTCAATGATGGGATCTTTTCTGCAGCCAAAGAGGCTGAAGGGGATTTGCCAACAGATATTACACCTACCGATGCTTCTAGAGAAGTTAGTGATGTGCTTACTATGACCAAATTGTGCGATCCAGCGAAATGGCCCAATAAGTTATGTGAAAAAATGAGAATATGTTTGAAACAGAGCCTGTTAAAGAGTTCCACAATATGATTTATCCAAAAGACGATTTGGGCAGAAGTTTTTCAGACACATACTACCACAGAAAGATGCCATATGGAGAGGTGATTCCTAGGGATTGGCTTGTATATTCTGCCTCCAAGAATTGCATTTTTTGTTTTCCCTGTAAAGTTTTCACAAAAGGTAACTCTCTTTTAGCACATGAAGGGTTTTCTGACTAGCACATTTATCTAGACATTTAAGTAATCATGAAAAAAAGTCACTATCATATTGAGTCTGTTTGTAAGTTTATAGATTTGAAGAGAAGTTTAACCAAAGGGCAGACTGTTGATGCTCATATGGAACAACTGATAAACCAAGAAAAGAACTGTTGGCAGGAGGTTCTTTTGAGAATAGTGCAAAGTGTAAAATTTTTATCACAACAAAATTTGG
>NW_013666405.1:358989-362037 GCF_000517525.1 Limulus polyphemus
AATCAAGAAAGAACTTGTATCGCTGAAGATCCTCAGAAAGAATTTCTACAGGAAACAAACAAACAAGCAGATACGTAACAATATAAATATAGAAATGACTATCATTTCACATCAAGTATGCATGTAGATATTTTGTATTCTCTAACTACTCACTTGTCCTTTATTTATAAATCCATGTTCTTCTGCTACAGTATCAGCTACATCAACTCCGCCTGGTATCAGAACAGCAAAATGGTTTGTGTAAATTGTTTTTTCACTCTGATGATCACCATTACAAGACTGCACAGTCATCAAGGAGCACAATAACAAAAATAAAACTGTATGGATTGAAAGACTTTTCAAATAAATCTTCATGTTTTGCTTCATATTAGACAATTTTACAAACTCATATTTTTGGAAATGTTTTTCAGTCCACAATGGACACACTTCAAAATAATACATCATTTGATAAAGTAGATCTGAAAGAGAATAATAACAAAATAAATAATGTATGCTTATTGCTATCATAAAAGCTAAAGAATACTGTATTAATCTAATATCTAAAATTCACTGTTAAAAAAAATAACAGTTTAACATCTCACTAGAAATCTAATTCCAAATACATTTATAGTTATATTGTTTACTCTTGTGATAATTGATGCCATTTTTTTAAGAAAATGTATTCAAGAAATTACATTTCAAAAATTCCATTAGTAACGAGTATAATTTAATGTTAACTCGATCCTAAAGTGAAAGATTTACATTTCTGTATGTCAAACACCACTAAGATGAATTACTTGCATTCTTTTAGATAATTTTCATGTCATTTTGAATTCCACTTCATTTTTATGCACTCTCCTGTATGCTCTGTATAATATAACATATACAGACAAACAAGGGGCCACCTGGTCCTTCAGGGTTGTCCCTGAACACCCACCCTTGAGAAAAGTAAAAATTTAAACCCACCCTATATTTTCAAAAAATCATCTATTCCCCTTTTAACATTTGAATTAAAAGCAAGTTATTTATCAATTAATTTTTTATACTTCCCAGCTGTTCAACATCACCTTTCAATTCATTAGCTCAAATAATTTGTCTCAAGACCCCAAAATTGTATTCCTGAAAACTACAAACTAAAATTACAGTTATATTTTCTCAACATAGAGTCAAACCTAATTATGCAATATTCACACTTCACCAAATGTTCCCCAACTAATTTTTTGCATCAGTGGTTAATAAATTATTAATTTCATCTCCTCATCAGTATAGAAAACTAGCCTAAATCATTTCAAGAAACCTCTTTCCCTTACTATCTATCTTCAATCAATATGTTAAAAGTCATTTATATAAATAATAAAACAATGGTTCCAAAAAACAACCTCTTCAGTCATCACATTATCCCAATGGTAAAATGTCATTTATCATTTAATCTTTGATTTCTAACACAAAACAAATATCTTAATGAACTCCAAATCTTCACAGCAATTTCATAAGAAACCAACTTACTAATTAACTTCGTGTGCACAACTCCATCAAAGGCTTTCTAAGGATAAGAATACACAATATCAACTGAACTGCTCTCATCCAAATAAAAATTAAAATTATAACATAAAAAAAATATATTATTCTTACAAAATAAAATAGCTTTATATACTAATCTATGGCTTTGACTTGTGTTTAATTAAACTCTTCTATCTTATGTATAACATACCTGCAGTATATATACATTATAAATTTCATATGCCTTGCTATCAGACTTTAATATCCATTTGAAACATTAGTGTATTATCAACATTACAAACATAGCATGATTTGAGATTTAAGAATAAATATTTTTTGAATGCTTCTAAGCATAGACTGTTGTTAAAATTTTAGAACTTTAGTGTTAGTAAAAGCTTAAACTTAGTTATATTACCAATGACAGAAATACCAAAAATATTTAACCACATACCTATATTTTACTATTCTATTAAACCCGGAAATGTAAGAAATTTACAATTCATTTATAATCAATTATAAAACCAAGAGATAACTTAATATTTTTATTCAGTTCTATTGATACGAGTATGTATGTATAACTTTTGCATTTCATTTTCACTTTTAGCACTCTACTTAGTGCTTTTCTAGTTTTATCACATTCTATTGTAATTCATATATCAAAAAACAAAAACCTGATCCATTTTACTAAGTGACTTTTTCTTAAAATAACAGTATTTAAACTAGTGTACTGTATAGCCTATAATTATAAAGTATAAACCTAGAATTTGATACTGATTACTATGCTAATACTTTACTAATTTTGTTACAATAAATTCATATAATTTTATAATTATTAATGTACGTTATTACTATTAGTATTAGAGTTTCTAAGTTCTAATTCATATTATTTTAATACACTTTAAACAGAAACATTTGAGTTAGGGAAGTTCAAACTTAGGCCTAACTAAATTAATAATGCCAATTTTAAATTAATATTTTTTAATTGCTTAATTTAAAATTGAATTGTGCCTTGGCAAAGGCTGGCATAAACTAATATTAATAAAGCCTAATTGGATTTGGACTTGGAGTACCAATCAACTATTCGACTTTCCCCTTTTTTAAAATGTTTAATAACATCTAAATAGTAAAACAAGGTATAACTTTCTATTCTCTATATATATATACTGACCCAGTAATTAAACCTCGACTTCGACGAACGTATTATGTGCCTCAAGAAAGTGTGTGACACAAACACTGTACTAAAATATTCGGTAGTTCTTATCAATTCGTAACTACTGAAGTAGTCTTAATATTGTGCTTAACTTAAGGTAACCTAGGTAGAAACTCATACATCATCCACGAGTACAAGGTAAGTGGCAAAGTTCACATATTTATCAAAACTGAGAATGCTAGATTAAAATCCTCCATTGTTGCGAATGTGACTTGTCCTAAAGAAAAAATACAATAGTCAAAACAGATATTCACAGAATAAAATGTCAAGTCCACATATACAATATTACAGCTTGCACTCATCAATCTTATGATCGCTAGACTGTGCATTCTCTCCTCCATACGAATAGTGCAAACATT
>NW_013666405.1:363044-380827 GCF_000517525.1 Limulus polyphemus
TCCCATGGTGCCTTCCCATCGAATTTCTGTGGCTTCCTTCGTACTAGATCACCCCTATGGCTGACATTCATATCTGGGATGTGACTTCTAACAGGGCTGAAGATGTCTGCATTAGGGTTTAGCTGCGGGTTCTGGAAGGGGCTTTCCATTGTCTGAGGCTGATTAGGTCGATGGCTATTATATCATCCTTGTTTAAAAGACAGTAAATCACCCTTTAATGTATTTAATTCACTTTGAAATTTACTAATGTTTTCCATTTGTACTTCTTGCCATTGTTGTTGACTTTCCTGTAGTTCCTCTTCTTGTTTCTTTTATTTTTCCTCCAACAACTGCTGTAATCTCTCTTCTTGTTTCTTTTCTTTTTCCTCCAACCACCGTTGTAGTCTCTTTTCTTGTTTATTTTCTCATTCTTCTTGTTTGTTTTGCTGTTCTTGTCTTGCTGCCATCAAATCTGCTAAGTCGTAGTTTGATTTGCCACTTCTCGTTTCCATTTTTTTCTGTCCCACTCTCTGACACCAATTTGTTACGTCTCTGTGTTCGCTTGTTAATTTTCCGTAGAAATTCTTTCCGATAAACTTCAGCGATACAAGTCCTTTCTTAAATAAAACTAGTTTATTCTTTCACAACTCAACTTTGCAATACACTTAATTTCCACAGTCACTTTAACTTAAACACAAGCTATAATTCACAAAGATTCATGCACTTTACTTACGGTCACTACCGTGCTTGACTCAATTGTCCGTCCCTGTCTGTCTGCAATTCTATTCTGATTAATTAATTTTGCTTTATCTGGCGCACTTATATACAAGAACAGAGGGTGCGTAGAAAAGACCAGAGTTGCCACAACAGACATGATCCTTCTAGAATATCATGACGTGTTGCTAGCGTCACGTGACTTCCGCTGTCGTATATACAGACCAGTGTCTTCATTTATCAGAGAGTTCTTACTTATTCAGCACATTAGATTTGACAAGTCAAATTCGACAAATTCAGCATTTGGGAAGGGCTGTATAACTTGCCAATTTTCCATATATCTGCCACTTTTGAACTTCTAATGAAGTTTATACTGAGATAACTGCAATAGAACGAATGTCTCATCTAAGTGAATGACGTATTGGTCCTTGGTCGCATATTTTACACATCTGGGAAGCTGTGGATGGTATTTTAATGCATCAAGGATGTCTTTTTTTTTGTTGTTGTTGTTCTAACTTTGTGCAGAGCTACGCGAGGGCTATATGTGCTAGACATCCCTAATTTAAGACTAGAGCAGGGGTCTCCAAACTACGGCCAACAGTTTATTAAAGTAATAATACAATTTTTTAATATTGTAAAAACAAAAAATAAAACATAATTGAGAAAAAGCCAATCTGATCATGTATGCATCCCTACTTAATTTTTCCACGACCCCTCCGGCCCGCGAAGCCTAAAAAGATCTACCTCCTGGTCTTTGTCCAAAAAGGTTTGGAGACCCCTGGACTAGAAGAAAGGCAGCTAGTCAACATCACCTACCGCCAAATCTTGGGCTACTCTTTTACCAATGGATAGTAGGATTGACATCAAGGATACAGTCCAGAAAGTGTACACATAAAAGTGGAGTTTTTAGTCACATTGTTAGCAGGGTTTTAATATCCACAGTTCCTGCAAAGACTGTCCCCATCTTGTGGCTGAACATGAAATCTGTAGCCTTCCAGTTTCTCTAAGGTGTCTGTCTGCACTGAATAAGTCTGATATCCACTTTGTGTAGATGCAGAAATATGAACAAGCAATCCATACCTTAAAGTGTGGTGTAATCGAAGCACTGGTGGTTGCTTATATCCATCAGTATTGTCTATCTTGGATACTGATAGCAGTGGTGTTACATTATAGTTACATTGTGACTCACTTCTTTTTGTTCTGGGGGTGCATGATGCTACTAAGATACTATAGCCGGATTTTGTTATAAAGGGCAGTGTTACTATAGTTCCATAGAATGATGAGGTCATCATATGGTGTTTCAGCTTATGTTTGCTTTATAGTTTTCTTTTCTATGTTTAATTTGCCACCTACTGTTTCGCTTTCATAAGTAAAACCATTAGACAATTGTATTTTTAAGTATTGATTCAATGTATTTAAAAAGTTTAGTATAACTATAGTAGCTTAATTTTATTTGGTTTTAACAATAAAAAAGTTTTTGACAAAACGTTTCGTTTTTTAAAAGATTACTTTCTCACAATAAAGATTTTACAACCTGATCTTCATAAAAAGACATTTATTAAGGAATGATTTAAATGAAAACGCTTTACAACAAAATTATGAACAAACATATCATTACGATCATCAGTATAAATCGTACTTTACATGACCCCCAGTGGCACAGCAGTATGTCTGTAGACTTATAACACTAGAAACCGGGTTTCGCTACCCGTGGTGGACAGAGCACAGATAACCCATTGTGTAGCTTTGTGCTTAATTACAAACAAATATACATACTTTACAACAAAAACATTTTATGCTCAATAGTCAGTAAGATTAAACTGTACCTGACATACATCAGTCGATCAAAGTTCAGATAGGACCACTCATGTGTTGAACAACTGTTATTTAATGATATACCATTAGGGTAATGACCTATATACAAAAAACAGTGAAATCAGACTCGCTCGTTTATATGTAAATTACAGTCAATTCAGATTGCAATCACTTTCCTTTCAACACTTATGTATTTGGCACTTCTACTAGCGATAAGTAAGTGTTATTTTGTTTATTTTATGTTTTTGAATGAATATATTTCATAAACAGACTTAAACCGGAACTAAAAGAAACAAATAGTTGTACAGAACTACTTTCGATATTATAAATGACCTTGTCTACATTGATTATACAATTAAAAGATAGAAAGTGTGTAGCCAAGATATGCCCAATAAAATTCTTATAACTTAAATGTATATTTATGTAGGATGTAGTCCCACTATCCGTTAACTGTGACGAGTTAGAAACACGTTTGCAATGGGCATGCGAGTGGTTTTGCCTCCCACCAAATAGCGTGAAGTATATATACTACTACTGAGCAGTAGTAAAGAAATACGTAAACTACGCAAAAACAACGCATTTAAAGGTTATTTTAAACCTAATATTATTTTCACACAATATAAAAAAATGCCAGAAACACAGTGTGATGTTCCAAAGTGTTCTCAGAATGGCGTACACAAGTTTTGGAGAGAATCTTTAATGAAGAAAAACTGGTATGTCGCGATACGCTGAGATAAATGGCAGCCTACTGAAACTAGCCTTGTATGTCGCAGTCACTTCACAGAATCTAACTACAAAGCTCTTGAATATCATGGTAAGACAATTACCATTAAATACAGGAGTTTGTTCCATGGTAATATTATGGGTAAACGTTAATGCTGTTTCTGACATTGTAGCTCAACACAGGCTAGGTTTAGCATGCATGCACATGCCATTGTCAACATGTCAATGGCAAAACGTCACCATCCTAGTTTTATGTAGGACGAAAGATTGTAAATTATAAGGCTATCAATAGCATGCATAAAAATATTTTCCATGAAAAAGATAATAGAATGTGATAAATGAGTTAAGTGATAAACAACTTTGTTAGAGTTAGTAAATTTGCTAGTAAACACGTTCATAGAGGACTAGCAAGAACCTATAAAATCCTCATATACTCTATGGGTCCATTACAGACAAGAATTGGGAGTGAAATTTTTGTTTGTTTTCCTTTATGTTTTGTAATTTTCGAATACGTACTAACAATATAGTGAATGATAAAGGTTATGTAACAAAATAGCAATTGTGATTAGTATGTGATGATCAGATTTCTGTGCAAGCTCTTAGCATTGTTAAGACAGTTAAATGTATCTATTATAATTTTATTTTGTGAGTATTTATGTTTATTAAGGATCATGCGAGTTATTATTATTTTTTTGATAATAGAGCAGTGCCTCTATATTCATGATCCTTTTCAATCTGTGCAGAATTTTAAATTCATATTTGAAATAATGATGATAGTTCCAGTTTAACAAATCGGTCTCCCATACTTCGGAAGTTATTTCTAAAAAAATCTTTTTGATTAAAACTCTGTACAAACAACCACTGACTTTTTATATTGCTGTGAATTATGGTTGTGAACTACAATAAATATACACAACCCGAATTAGTATTGCGAGTACTGTCACTCCTTATCTCTACTGCCAGAGCAGGCTATGGTTACCATCATTTAAAGTGAAAAATTCCAAGAGGAACCATTTGATTATATCGCCAAAACACAGGCCTGCGAATTTAAACTTCACAAAAGTTGTTTTGGTTTTAATAAAGGATTTCACATAATTCAGCTACGCAAATTTCGAAAATAATTTTTTTTTCTATCACGTAAGGAATTTTTTACAAATCTGGAAGAAAAACAATTCTTACTTAGATCAAGTTATTATTTCATTTACCACAATGAACATTTTTTATTATTATGTTTGTTAACAAAAATACAAACAAACTGAAGAAAATGGAACGAATATTTATTCTGATTGTTTTGTAAAATGTACGTCTTTTAGTCTCAAGCTATGTATTGTGGTCTTTCTTTCATGTATTCCATTTGGAGCACCTCGTTTCATTGACCATGCTGATGTTCCATCTTCCCTGATACCTCCTCTCCATTTCCCTGACGTCTTGATGAAGCCTTTCCCCTTGTTCTTCGCTGACGGCACCGAGATTTTTAGGGAAATAGTCAATATGTGAGTGTAATAAATGAACTTTCATATTACAACCAAACTCTTTGAACTTCTCAGATTATCGACAATATTTTTGCAATTTGAGTCCTTGTTGTTTCCTAAAAATGTGTCAATAACATCTTTAAAGGCAATCTACGCTTCTTTTTCAACTTTCCTCACTGTTTTTTCAAACTGTTCATTCAAAGTTAATTTCCTAATCTGAAGCCCAATAAAATCCCTTCTTTAAGTTTCGCTTCTGAAAGAGCTGGGAATTGCCCACATAGATACTTGAAACAGTCGCTATCTTTAAAAACTGTTATATTAAGCCCAGTTTTATGTGAAGTGGGGGTAATAGGACTTTCTTTGTATCAACCAAACTTTCACGTTCAATGTTTTTCGATCTGGTGTTAGGCTGATTCTGCATGACCATTGCTTCTTTATCCAGTGCTGATTTCGTGCTCTGCTGTCCCATTCACACAAAAACATGGAAACTTTGCATAACCAGATTGTTGACCCAACAACATACAAAGGACTTTTAAATCTCCACAAAGTAGCTAACCATGTTTTTTGTATTTCACCTTATTAAGAAGTTCGAGATTTTCGTACGTTTTCTTCAAATGAACCGAATGAACAATAGTAACAGATGCATATATGTTACCATTGTGAAGGAGAACACCTTTTAGACTTCTTTTGGAGAAATAAATGAACAATTGCCACTCACTTGGTTCATAGACTACAGCTCCTAGCAATGGTATATTGTTACAAAAAACAAGTGAACCTTCTTGAAAAAGTGTAGTATAAACTCACGATTACTGTACCAATAAAATGATGCTACTGGAGAAAGTAAGTTCTTAGCCCGAAGTCTGGACCCCAAAATTTCTGAAGAATCTTTTGGAAAGCTCCAGTCTCTCACCAAATCATTAAATTCACCTTGTGTAAAAAGTTGTGGTTCACTAAACGCTTCAGGTCAAAACAATCCCTATCATAATTTCTATTGACATCAGATTCAGAATCAGATGAAACTGCATCAAGGTACTAGGCACAGGTACATCAGGTCCATGAGCAACAGGTCTTGTCGTAAAATGTAGGTTCGGATAAGAAATTTCCTTTTTATTTCGAGTGTTGTATTCTTGCACATTACGTGATCAAAAACAGCAATCATCTTTGTGGTTTTTAGGCTCATGCCAGACCATTGGAATTCTAAAGGGCAAAAACTTTTTCTTACTTTTAGGTGCAAAGGTTCCTGATTTGTCATGGTCCCCAAGTTATATTCCAAAATATGCATAATACACTTTTTTGACTAATTCTGTAATATTTTGCTTTTGTTTCTTTACAACAAATTTACCACAAATATAACAAAATATGTTTGGGTCACTTACACAACCTCTTGTTGCAATAGTAATGAATAAATCATATTGAAAAGAAAATATAATGTCAAAGTGCATGCACAAACAAATACCATTTAGAAATGTTTATTTGTTTATTTTGTTTGGTTATTTGTAATTAGGCACAAAGCTACACAATGGGCTATCTGTGCTCTTCCCACCACGGTTATCGAAGCCCGGATTCTAGCGTTCTAAGTCTGCAGTCATACCGCTGTGTCACTGGGGGGCATCCAGAAATGACATGTCATGTGGCCTGTTAACCATTTATATACTAGTGGTGTGTATCTCTTGGGTTCTAGAACGATCGATAAGACTCTCACGTTGCAATTGGTCTAGAGAAATCTATAGCCAGTGGTTGTCAACATTTTAAGTACAACAAAACGTTACTCGATTTCAATGAAAATGATTCACTATGTAAAAGTCCATATGATTTTTTGTGAAAAATCTGTACGAGATGGGGAAAAGATGGCTATAATTTCCGGATTCAGCATACAGAAATTACTGTAAAACATGTAAAAAGTTCAAGACAATAAAACCATTGCAGACCTGTGAAATTGTTCTAACAAAGTTGCAAACATTGCAGACAGCGATTTGCGGACAGAATCCGATACTGATATGACTGGTACAGATAGCAAGCCTTCAAATGAGAAATCTGATATCCAATCACTGGCAAAGATTCGAGAACTTGACACAGATACAGTCTCAAAGCAGAAGCTGAAGAAAAAATTTGGAGTGTTGTAATTGAGTAAAACAAAATGCTACTCAAACCAAAGTCAAACAGAAAATGAATATATACTTTAACAACCACAGAAATCAAAAATAAATCTATTAAACAACTGGAATACAAGTTGTATAATTTACAAAAAAAAAGTTAATAAATATGTGCATGGCCAGGACTTGATACTTACGTTAATGAATATCAATGTCATTAATTTCAATATATAAAGAAATTAGGAAAAATAACCAGAAGAAGAAAAATCCTAATTCTAGCAAAAACACAATATTCCAAAATTAAACGACTTCAAAATAAATAACAACATCAAGCAACAATTCGCAATAATCCACTCTCATTATATCTTGTTGACTAACTCACTTAGGATCAAGGCAATATTTTTATTTGGTGGTTAGGTTACGAGGTTACATCTCATGTGACCTCGTAATTTACATAATCTTTCACAACATTAATATCTGTATGTCACCACTAGGGGAACCTTGTGTCAGTTCCATAATACAAACATACTCAAATTCAATGTGCTGTAGTTACAAGGCGAGTTAACGCTTTAATATAACCAAAAATTCATATTTGAGCTAAATGATAGAAGAAATAATAAATTAACGGTAAACATAACCATAGCAAAATATAAGTAGAAATCGCTATCTCACGGGATCTTTTAAGTATGGCACGAAATAGCAAAAGACATGGATTCATAATGGGCTTTCATTTCTGCTGTTTCAGGAACTTTGTACAGTTTATGGTGTAATGTGTGTGCTGTTATACTTAGTATTATGTTGCAATTAGACCACCAGGTTTAAATAAAATGCACATAACAGAAGTCAAAGGACATTTACCTGTGGTGACATTGTCTATAGTAACTAGTTTTATTAACCTTAACATCACTATGTTCTAAGGGACATAATTTTAACTCTTTATAGACCAATAGCCAAGTGAGAAAAGATATTTGTTTCAAAAAATGTCTATTTATTTTATATATATATATATATATTATAATAGTCTCATAATTTTAACTCTTTCAATATGAGGTCGGTCAATGTGACAACCTTGTAACCATTTTGTGCTTGTTACAGTTTTCATGCTATAACTTTTAAATTAGTAAGCGAATGTTAACGAAATATAGCAGATTATTAGTAAACATTACAATGCTTTCATACTCAAAATATCTAATTTTTTTATTAAGTTGTAAGGTTTGTAAAGCAATGTTTCTCTCATGTCTTTTTTCTTCTTTTCACACCTTGCCCAACTATCATGCAAAGTAATTTTCATTTTAAGATTAAAAATACTTTTATGCAACCGAAATTTTTGAAATTTCACAAGCAAAATCTTTATAATGTCTGGATAGTTATTAAATGTTTCTAAAGAAAAAACTTTATATTTTATCTGTTATTTTCAGTAATTAATCTCTGTATGGGTTCGGTAGATTTGAACGATCTAGCAACTACCATAAAAAATTAGGAAATAAACATAAATTATGTCTCTTTCAGTCTAGAATGAACACAAATTATAACACAAAAACACAGATGTTTAGACGAAATAGCTTAAATCTCATAATATTATACATATATATATATATATTATTTTTATTATATTGACCTTTCAGCCGTGCCTGGCTAACAATACAGAAGTTACAATGATGTGGCTCAAATGCACTCATGTTACCATATAAAATAACATAAAACTGACCTTTGGTCTGCACAAAGTAACTTTTCTTGGCTGTGTTTTAGTCGACTAGTATTTTGTAAAATACAGTCACATTTCAATTATTATACATTATGTATGTATATAGATTACTGCTATTTTGAACATCCTAAAACATCGACAGTGTTCCTCAGAAATATAAAAAGAAAGCTGCTCATGGAGAATTAGTGATTAATGGAAGATCCGTCCCAAACAGTAACATAACGACCTAATCAACAAGGTACATGAAAACAAATGAATGTTAACCCTATATGATGGAAAGAATTTTCAGAATGATTTTCAGATATGAAATATATGAAATATGAATCACATGTTAAAAGACCTAAATGTGCTGTATCTGAGTGGGATCATTTTTAATAAAGTATTATTGTATTATTCATTCATTTGTGTCTTCACTGTTGTCATGAACTGTTGTCAGCCTTTTAAGTTTAGTAATATCCTGAGTTGTCTAAGAATTAATATTGTCTGTTGTAAAGGTCAAATTATTACTACTGTTAGGGATAAGTATATTGATAAAAAATTAAATAAAAGTCGAAGCCTTAGAAAATAATGTGTAATAAAAACCCTACAATCTATCTACTATAACCCTACATATCCTGCTGGTTTTAGAGGAGTACAACCTTTATTTAGATATGTAAAAGTGCTAGGTAAATCCGTAACTCATTCCCCCATTGGGACAGTAGCAAATCTATGGCTTCACAACACTAAAACCAGAGGTTCAATTCCCCTCAGTGGACATAAAATGTAGCCTGATGTGGCTTTGCTATAAGAAAAACAAACACATACAGTAACTCCAAATCAGGTTAAGGACAGGTTAAGTTGAAAGGATACATAAACTCTTCACAAACCAGTAAAATATACGTTTTTGAGAAACTGGGTTATCATTTCAGTTATCATTTCACAATCACCAACCAGTGATCTCGGATGTTCTGACAGCTGTGCCTATATATTTGGTGCAACATAATCAACTCTAGCTATAAAACTAGTTCCAGCTATCTATACTTAATTTACCAAAAACCATTTCAATGGTAAGCTGAATAGCTGATGGACCATAATTACAGTTAAACACTAGGACAGTGCCTACAATTAGAAAGATAATTGTTCAAGCAAGTGCATTCATCTTTCTGGACAAGAAACAGTACATGTCGTGAGTTGGTTCCATAATCGAAACAAATGGTGATAATGTACCAGACTTTGTCCACAATGATGCTCTGTTATCAATCAGAAACTCGACCTCATGACCAGGTATTTTTATCAGCATTTACACAACAGTGAAGAAGCTACAACAACTATTTTGATACCAGCTTGCTACTCTATTTCCCAGGGTCAGTGTTCAAACCCAACCTGGGCTCTGTTAGTTTTCTGGACCTGAAGTAGTGGCAACCATAGCTTTCTTTATCCCTCCTGCATCCACGGATTAGGTGGGCAGAACTGTACATTTTGTTCATCTAACTGAACAACAAGATATGGGCTATTCTGTTTATAATGGTCTACCAAACCACAACCATAGAAGGTACTTCGGTCCTCAAATCAAGAGCACCATCTGGGGAAAGGTATCAGCACTATATGCTTTGCCACAACCATCTTGGTAGGCCCTGGAAAGCTATAGTTATTGACTGATTGTGTCAAGTTGCCAAGATGTGACTAGAGCATGATCTTTCCAGTGTGAAAATCTCAGAAGGGCAGTCTGGCTGAGTTCAGACATTTCATTGGTCACCACGGTCTTCTTCTTCTCCGACAACCTGTCCAAATTTACCACTTTTAACCTGATTACTACAGAAATTGTTTATATTAAGGTGTAGTTGTCACATCCTTTCTCTTCATAGGACAGGCTCTCTACAAACATATCCATAAGGATATCCTCATATGTTAATATTATGTTGGCATATGTCTTCCCATGTAGGTGATGCAAATCATCCACATAAATAGCTGAGTTGTCTGAGGAACACCTCAAAACGTTTGCATAACTCAGCTACGAATGTATGCCAGTCACTGAGTGCTCCTCATCCAGTGCTCACTCAAATCAAACACTGTTTTACCACATGTTTTCAATTTATGTTTTGCAGAACATTTCCTGAATGTATTGCTTACTGGGATTATTTATAGCTTAAATGTTGGAAGTCAAATTACATGACACCTATTGACCATGCTGCTTGTAATCAAATACAATGATGTAAAAATAATGCTACTTCATACAAAATCGTTAAACTGATGTCAATAACAATTATAAAATTCAAAATTAAACATTATCACGAAATTAACAAAAAAAATTTATTGTAGCATGATAAATGAAGAAACCCAGGTACATAGCCAACAAATGCCTCCTTGCTTCCTATCATAGAATAATGTCTGTTTAGATAAAAATCCTTAAAACACACACCAAATAGAAGATCTCTTTATGAAAATAATACAGAGGAGTGTTCATAATTTATATTAATAATGCAAAGACGAGTGTCTTGTCCTTACAGCCCCTTTTTCCACCAATGATGGTTCTGTATGTAATGAATCTGGTTAATGGATTATATTGTTCTGTGATAAAATTTCCTCTGCCAGAAGCTTTTGCACAACATGATAAGTTCATTGTTATCCTCTTTCTTTTCACGTGCTTTCCAAAGTCCATCAACCATGCATAGATGACAACTACTGATGACCTGTTTGAATGACCCACAAGCACAAAAATCCAAGGGAGATATCTGCAAATTATATGGCCTGAATTACCCTTTGTACTTGCATCTTGTAGAACAACTGGCATTTTGCTTTGGATGTGTGGTTCTATGGTCTTTTGGTATATATCTTTAAGGTATAAAGGTATATAAGGTATAAAGGTGGTGCTTTCTCGTGATGTAGTGATATCAAAGTGTTAATATAGAGAATTCTCTTTGGCTCTCCAGACTCTCTGAATTTTTCATTGACCGTTATAGCTCTACCCTGCAACCACTAGAATTCATTTTATTTGTATGGTATTGGGATTATATTGCATTGTATTACACTTGTATCATATTTTTAATAACTTGTAAATGTAAAAAAATGCAATCTGCTCTGTTTTGCGTTTCAAATGTTGCACCACTAGCAAGATGATCAGGGATCAGAAGACAGATAGTGTTTCCAATGCAAGCCCCTGGCTTAGCTCAGCTGGTTGATTACCATCTGAACTGAGGCAATGCTAAACACGAGCACACGGGGCCCCTGCTCTGATTCTATTTAACTTTGCCCCGAATTCCCAGTTGGTGTCTTGAAAAATCAGAAAAGAAAACAATGACCGATATCATACTGAAATGCAGAAAATTCTTGCGCCATTAGGCCAGAGCCCCGAATTTTTTAAGTACTTATTGACACCTTATTGTTAATTTTGCAACTGGAAGAATGTTTGGAGCTGTTTCAAGAGAGAGAGAGAGAGACATTTATTTAATCTGTGGTCTGACCAGAGACCAATGGTGTACCTTATGATAGCACTAATGTCAACTATACTGTTCAAACATCTGAAAGCAGATGTAGAAGGTAAGTAGCCGAGATTCCCACAAGGTTAAACTAGCGAGCCTCAGGTTATATTTGGCCAATAACTTAGCTTGCTGTCTGTTAGATCAGGTTCAGGAGCTAACTCCACATATTCAAATCTTGATACATGCCAGAATATAGTAGAGATTATTGTTGATACATAAACTTTCAAGACTACTCATTTTTTGCATTGTGCTTGGCACTATCAAGTAGATCACTGATGTTTCCAGTTTAAATCAACTCCATTTCTGCTAAAAGAGATTAACATAAATTGAGCAGAGAAGATCAAATCTCTCTTCCTAGTTTGAAGTTTTATTGCTGGTGTTAACTTTAGCACAGGCATTTCAAAGATAGATAGATAGATAGATGGGCTGCAGTTCTGTGAAAAGACATCCAATGTGGATCAAACTGTGCCGAGAAACAATCGACTGCACAAATGCATGTAGAAGAGACATTAAATTTCCTTCTAATTCACAAGTGATGTTTTGTGAAACTGCAAATGCAGACCCATGTGATACCACCTGCTAACGTAGTAGGAGAATCTAGACATTAAACATAATGTTTTCTATTCAAAAAACAAGCCATACTTGCTGCTGTTATTTCATCAAATGTAAGGCTTATTTTGATGTTGAAATGTAACCACTGACATTCAGCTGTGAAGCTACCACATGTAATGGTTGTTGACACGGTGCATAAAGAAGAATTACTTTGAAACTAATAATATAACTAGTGTTATCTAAGCTACATTATATGCAAGTGTGAACAGACATCTTTAAAACACAAGGTCATTGATAGAAAGTCTTACATACAGTACAGACCAGTAGATGTGGGAAGAATCTGATAGAGTGATGCATAACCTACTAGTTAGTAAACTCAGACTATGAATCCGAAGGTTCATTGTTTGTCGCCTACAGCCACACAAATACGCTTTGAACTCTAGGGTTTTGGGTGCACTATAAGTGATGGTCAAGTTCTACTGTTTATTCAGATAAATAGCTCAAAAGTTGGTGGTGGATGCTGTTGACTGTCTGCTCTATAGTCTCTCAGTTCAAAGATTAATGATTGCTATGCAAAGATAGTATTTTTAAGTAGATTGGCACAAATGTTCTTAGAAAATATTTGCAATATATTTGATCAAACATGATGGTAAGCCTTAACACATTATCACATAATAGTAGGGAGGTCCATCCCTTAAAGCAACTACTGTGCAGGTTTCCTTGATTCATCAGTGATCTAGTCACTATTAAGACTGGATACTGAAATATAGAATCGTGAAACTGCCAGAGAGTGCTTGGTGTTTGTCAATAGTAATCATGAAAAAGGTTAAGGAAGATACGGAAAAGTTCTATTTTGAATGGTGTATTTCTGTTGATATGCACAGATAGATGTCTCCTTGAAGGTGTATAACAGTAATGATCTCTGATAAAAGTAAGCTAGTACCATAGGATACCACACTAGGAATTTAGTCTAACATAACAATATGGTATAACACAATTTGTTGGATAAAGAAGTTCGATATATTCACCCTATTCTAGTAGCCATACTGTTCCCATGTCATATTCACAAAGTAAACATCTAATCAGAATTTGTGTAAGGAATAAAAGTTCATTTATTTATTGTGCCCGAGTGTTTGAGCTTTTACTTTGCTGTCTGAGCTAACGTAATTCAACTACAACGAAATCATATTGATCTTCCTGTTATTAAAATTGTTAGCACTCAGTCGTTCAACCTAGTTTTACCAGAGAATTTCACAGGAACAAACTTCCAGATATTCACCATTCATTTTAAATTATGGTTCCAAATACTGTCTTCTTTCTTTTACTGAAATAACTAATTTGTCGTATTTCTTTCTTTGACATCTGAACAAAGAACACATACTGCATGTTAAATAATGAGTTCTTATTTTATGCTATGTAAAGATTACTGAATTATACTTTCTAAAGTCTTTATATATCTTTGATATTTAGTTTAAACAATAATGTTTGTTGAATAAAGAGATCACTTGCTTCTTATGCTATACAGTAGGTGTGGCTTGATTAGTTTTCTTTGATTAAAAGATCAGCTAAGGAGAATGAGAAAAAAACTGGCATGTTATACTAAGTTTACGTTTTCTAAACACATTTCTTCTCTGACAATAGTTCAAGCCAACAGCAACTGTTTTTGCATTCCTTAAGTAAGGTGTGCTATATTATTTATTTATTGCTACTTTCGTTAAGAATTTTGGTTATACTATTTAGTATATTGAATGCCATTACACTTTTTTATTTATTGTTTATTATTATACTTTTATTATAAAGACTGTTCTCCCAGTGGCACAGAAGTAAGTGTAATGGCTCACGATACTAAAAACCTGGTTACAATACCAGTGGTTGGCACAGCCCAGATAGCATTCTAATTTTTATAAATAGAAGCATAATAAAAATATATTTAATCCTTGGCTTTATAACAGTTGTTGATTCCTTACAGTCTTGGTTGTAATGACCAGGTCTCCCACACTTATGATAGTTACCATTTTCTGGTATCCTTTGAGAACTTTTATTCAATAAGGCATTTTTCTGCAGTTCCTAGTAATTTGGCTCTTCAAGATACACTTGGATTATTTTAGATTATTTCCTCTGTTCTGTTCATCTAATCATCTGATCACTTCTTTCAGTTCTTTAAGACTATTGTTATGGATAGTTGATGTTTCAATACTTCAGAATCTGATATCCCCGTAACGTTTTGTTGGTGACTTTATTTGTTCATCTGTGACTTTAATGGATTCTAGTTTTACCATCAACTGCAGGAACTCTTTTAAAGATGTACACCAACTTTGCTTCTTTCTGATTTTCATATCCTTGTCTGCTGTGTCATCTATAAATTCGTCATGTGCCAATGAATCTACCATTTCACGAGAAACATTTGGGTAAGATAACTGAGCAAATCTTCTGAAAATGTTACTAAAGTCTCTTCTTTCCTCTGCATCCTGTTTCATAAACTTTTCTCTGGATGTTTCTTAATTGTTAGTTGTTATGGTTCTCAGCTGGTTACTTAATGTTTTCAAAGCTGGTCTTTTTAAATGAGGAGCAAGATGGATGGTTTGTTGTTCACTAGTCTTCCCCCTTCATTCTGGAAAGGGTTTCAAATTGAGTCTTTTATGACTCCTATGGTACACCCCCATCAAAGTTCATTGGTTTCTCTATTGACCAATGTTGTACTGGTCAGCTGAATTCTGGAATTGGATTTAGTACTTTCAAGGCTGGTGTAGTCCAGGAAGGTCCTTCAGTAACAAGTGATACAGCTGTAATGATAATAGATATAGACCAAATAAGTTCTTCCAAGCCATATTTTGTAGTAAATGGTGTTTTAGGTTAGAACTATTGAGCCAATTGAGAGAGAGGTGGCTGGTTTAGTCTTTGCACCTAATAATTCGTTTCAGGATGCTTTATTTTGTCACCAATGTTCTTTTCTATTGCAATGATGCTTTCTTCTTCTTCTTCTTAAATTTCGTCATTACATCTTCTCTGTACTTCTTCAACCCTGTTGTTGTAATCTTTCTGTACATCTCCAGTCTTCTTTGAGACTTATTTTTGATTTTAATTGTTATTTAAATACGAGAGTTAAAAAAGGAATAATTTCTTTAAATAGATCATTCCTTTCTTTTAACTCTTCTCTTAAATTCTTATCTCTTACCTCTTGGTCTTCTTTTAATTTCCTGTCATTTTCTTCAGTTTTCTGTCCCATTGTTCTTTGTTTTGTTTTTATTTTCTGGAAATTTCTTCTTGATCTTATTTTGTTTTCGTATCTCTTTCTCCTAATTTTCGGACTCATTTTTTCTATTTCTGACCTTATTTTAATATTCTGTTTCTTCTTGTTTTTATTTGAATACTCTGTCTTTTTCTATGTGTTCTTCTTTCCATTATTTTATTGTGTCTAACAGGTTTCCTATCTCAATCTGTGCCCTTATGGCCGTCGTCTTCAATAATTAAAATTCCCAAATATATTCAGAGTTGTATTTTATTTTCACCAAAATAGTATCCCTCTTCTTACACTAGTGTTTTTATCTTCTTTTGTTGTTGTTGTTGTTGGCAGGTTTCATTAAATTATCTGGTGAAATTAATTCAACATCCAGTCCACGTAACGGTAATAAATTACTTTATTTCTCCCTTTAACCTTTCTACAAGCTTGAACACTTAATTATACATTGCTGTAAATTGTTGTAGACCTACATTACAAATAATGTTATCTAACAGAACAAAGTAACTCGATAAGGCGATAGCAAACACAACTCCAAATACTTTAAGAAAACACAGTAACTGATTCAATTCTCTATTTTAAAAACAACTCTCTATCTTCAAATGATTCTACAATCTTCACAGCCATCTCGTATCTATAATCTAGCTTCGAAAATACGAGAACTTTACTTCACATTTTTCGAACTTTCAAAATAGTTTAGGTATTTCCTATTAAACCTTTTAATCCGAATATTATCATTAAGCCCCTCAGCTTCCCCAAGCCAACATTTAGATTACAGCATTAAAAATATAGCTTACAACGCGACATAGCTTGCTCTGATCGGAAGTTAATATTTATTGCAACGAGACTCACAATTTATCTTCTGACCAATGAATTTGGATTGAGAAGCCTGTACCTGTAAATCTGAAATATTGAAAGTCGAAAGTCTAATCAAATTAAATGCGTTGATATACAATCCTTGAAGTTTTCGTTCTCCACCTTGCCGATGAGTAACACAGTAGAAACTCCTATTTATAAAAAGAATAGAGATTTTTTTAGTGATTTTTAATGATAAATTGAACTTGAACCTAAACTATTGTTACGTCTCTGGTCGTTTGTTAATTTCCGGTATAAATTCTCCCCGAGGAACTTCAGCAATACAAGTCCTTTCTTTAAATAAAACTAGTTTATTCTTTCTCAATACAACTTTGCAATACACAGAATTTCCACAGTCACTTTAACTTAAACACACGCTATAATTCACAACGATTCAAGCACTTTACTTACGGTCACTACCGTTCACTTGACTCAATTATCTGTCTTTATATCTCTCTTCAATCTGCTATCTGCAATTATTCTCTCCACTTTATTTGCCGGGCTTATATATTAAAATAGAGGGCGTCTGGCAAACACTCGAGCCTTCATGATCCTTCTAGAAACTCATCACGTGCTACCAGCGTCTTTTGATTTCCGCTGTCGTGACACTATTAATACGGAGAGCTAAGTAAACGTAGTACAACCACGGTACAGTACACTGTACACTAGCCCCGACAAACACCAGAAGTATAAGCTAGCCATAGTGGTGGCACCTCTAGTGGTGAGCCTGCCCTATATGGCTCCATATCTGATGGTGCATAATTGTTTTCAATGAAACACTGTGTTACAGTGTGTTTATAACTACACTTTGTTTCATAATTTTACTTGCTTTTCTTTTTTTCTTTTCATTCTAAGCACATTCTTCTGCTGGTCGTTTAAATAGTACTTTAAGCAACTTATTTTTTTTTTATCTTCGCAAGCAAATCCAAAACAAAATCAACATCTAGTTAATATATTTTAACAGATAAATGACTTACATATATTTGTTACAGATTTATTTTCATTCTCAGGTAAAATTGATGAGAGAATCTGTAACATAGAAGCCTAATGGTTTATTTGAATAAAAATAAATCTCTAACATATATACACTGAGTGGTCACAGGTAAATAAACACCTAATTTTTCGTCATTTAACTGATTTATGCTAACTAATTTTTGTTCACAGAGCACTATATAAATG
>NW_013666405.1:381760-393833 GCF_000517525.1 Limulus polyphemus
TATATCAATTCATGTGAACATGACTGAAAATTTTCATTTTTTCTTAAAAGGTGGTGTCTATTTACTTGTGACCACGCTGTGTACATAATCATCAAATACTTGGTCCGACATACAATATGAAATAATGATTTAGGCTCGAGCTCTAACATTATTCAAACACCTAAATTACACAGGCCTGTGAATTTAAACTTCATAAAAGTTGTTTTGGTTTTAATTACGAATTTTCCATAATTCAGCTAAGCTAATTTAGAAAAGTATATATTTTTTTCTATCACTTAAGGATTTTTTACAAATCGGGAAGAAAAAAAATCTTACTTAGATTAAATTATTATTTCGTTTACCACAATGAACATTTATTGATGATGACAAAACCTTGTCCAAACGTTGTACATTTGCTCTTACGTTAAACTTGTATTAAAGTTTTTCTTCATTACCCATTCAAGTCGTCTCCAAGCATTATTATCATTATTATGTTTGTTAACAAAAATACAAACAAACTGAAGAAAATGGAAGCTCATGGGTGTAAAACGAATGTGCATCCTCTTTCATCCTGATTGTTTTTGTAAAATCTACGTGTTTTAGTTTCAAAACTACATATTATGGTTTTTCTTTTAAGTATTGCGTTATGACGTTTTGTGAAAATTCTGTACGGGATGGAAAAAAAAATGGATATCATTTTCGGACTCAGTGTACAGGAATTATCATAAAACGTAAAAGTTTCAAGACAATAAAACCATCGCAGGCCTGTGTTATTTTATGTTACTTAATTGATGTTTGAAAAGGACTTAAAATCCCATTAATGTGATAGATCACTTATTTCAAATCCTAACAAATATAAAACAAATTCAGAATTTGTTATTCTTGTAATATGAAATAATACCGAAATATTTACACTTGCGTAGAAGCAATGGAAATGTTGTTTTTTTTGTACATAAATTTAGTTGTTTTTTCAGAAAATATCGGTTTGAAATACAGGATACATATTAAAACATTCGTTGTAATTCACAAGAGTAACAATATAAGCAATATAATACAGAGCAGCATGGAAATTACACTAGTTTGGTTATGGGTAAGTAAAAAGTTATAAATATTGCAATATACTTTTATGGTTTAATATTTATATATAGAAACTTTTCCTCGAAAAAGGAAACAAACTTTATCAAACGCCAATAAAACACATGCACACTCTTACATGATGAATATTTACCTTGGCAATTTATTCTTCACACTTCTGATAACTATCGAACCTCAAGCAGGACATGTTCATGATAGAGCACACTCTTCTCATTGTGAATGTTTGGCATCTGTGGTACTGAAACTTCAAACAGCAACAACAATGATATCGTGATGTTTTTCTTATGGCGCATTGTCTGTTGGAATCGTTATATTCCCTTCACATATACATTTGAATATTAAATCACTTTCAGTCCTCTACGAAAATTATGGTGAAATAAAAGAGCAGTGTATTCTGATGCCACTGAAAGAATGATATGATCACATCCTCACGTCTGTGGTTAAATGAGCAATATCAACAATTCGTCCTCCTATGAGTCTTTTTAGGCCATTATCATTGATGCCAATGCATGTTTGTCTTTCTATCAAATACGTTAGTTTTTGGATATCACTCAAACTGAAAAGTAACAAGAAATATATATATATATATATATTAAGGTTATCTTAAACCTTGGAAATAGACAAAACTTTATGTTAATATATATGAATTAAATTTATACGTTACTTCACATAAACATATCTTTCTGAAGCGAAGTCTGCTGTTTGTGGGGCTTTAGATCTGTCTATGAATGAAAATCTGTCGATTGCATCTGACAGGACGCTTTCTTTTGTGATGCTCTAATAAAAGTTTTATGGCTCATCTACCTTTGTTTTGTTTTTGTACTGTTTTCTCTAAGTACACCCATCATTATTTCCTTTTCTACTGATAATTTTTGTTTTTGTTTTAGCCAATGTTTCTAACACGTGTGCCAAGTACAAACTGTTGCAATAAAATATTTTTTTCCAAGCCTGCAAGCAGTGTATAAAGTTGTGAACAAGTGGCCATTGTGTTGCCTGAATTATTGTTTCATTAAACATTGTCCATCCCCTAACTAACACTGCATGTTGCATGAATGATCTTCACAATCATACAGAAAAAAATATCAATGAGCCCTCTCTAAAAATAAAGTTTCAGAGACATCGCTAGATACTTAAAAGACTCGGAGTTCGGGTTCTTAGGCGCGGAAATTTTCGGCGTTTCAGTATGATGTCGATCATGGTTTTCTATTCTGATTTTTCAAGACACCGGAGAATCTTTTTTCGGAGAATCAACTAGAATCAAGGCACGGGCCTTGTGTTCCAGTGCCTAGCGACGCCTCTGTAAAGCTCTAACTGGTAATTATTATATTTTAGTAAAGCAAAATCACAATATGATCGTGGAATGTTTCAAAAGAAAAGGTAGTTGGCCTAACTTTCACCTAAATAATTATCTTTAAAACATTGAAGAAACCAACCTTGGTGCAGGTAAAGAGATAGACAGTGGTCAGAAAGCACGAAGCACAGAGCAGTACAATAGCACAAGTATAGTTCACAGGTTGGTCTCAACAAGAAGACAGGAGAAAACTGAGTATGTAAAAATGAATAATAAAAGATTGAAAAAAGGAAGTAAAGCACCTGGTCAAAAATAAATACTCACTGCCATATTCCGAATCACTTTTTCACAAACTGAGAAATGAATATCACTCACTCTAAAAAATTTCATGAAGGCTTATAACATAGAAAGAATTAGCATTTTTAGACCTTGTATGCTACAATGTTTGATAACTTTTATTCCGTAGATATTCTACCAATGCGCTATTATAGGGATCTGTAAACTATTTATATAGTTTACATACATTTTACAAAAACACTAACGAGCCTTTGCGTTTATGCCTAAATGAATGTCTATAAGGTAATATATAACAAATGCTTAGGAAAATCTCAATTCAAGTTATGTTGTTGCATAGGACATTATAGTTTTATATCTTTTATGACTAGATAGTTAGTCTTAGTTTTTCTATTGCCATCAACAAAGATAAACTAAAATACATTTAGAAACTTGATTTTATATTTTCAACTAACATTTCATGTCATAGATTACTAACCTTTATCAATATTTATAGAATATATACACATGTATATATAAAGGCAAAGCTATGACTATTTCTATGATTAATATGGCCCGGCATGGCCAGGTGGTTAGGGCGCTGGACTTTCGGGTTCGAATCCCTGTCCCTCCAAATATGCTCGCTCTTTCAACCGTGGGGGCATTATAATGTGACGGTCAATCCCACTATTCGTTGGTAAAGAATAGCCCAAGAGATGGCGGTGAGAGGTGATGACTAGCTTTTACTGCTAAATTAGGGACGGCTAGCGCGGATAGCCCTCGTGTAGCTTTGCGCGAAATTCAAAACAAACCAATTATATGATTACACCAGACAATTATTACAAGAACGTGTTATTTTTCTTTCAATATATTGTTAAAAACAAATAAACTAATAGACGGTATCGCTTCATATTTATCTAAACGTGTAATAATGAACGCATAAAAATTATATAAAAATATATATACTAATAAGATGTTTATCCTTGTAATGATATTAGTCAGAAATGCAGAACACTTTGTAAGTGAAAATATTCAGACCCCATCATTGCCATTGACGACAAATTGAAAATTTCGAGTTGATTGCCGTCTATGAAATTTTACGTGAATTAAATCCCAATGCATTTTGTAGGGGCATTTTTCTAGCTCATCTCTCTTATGAAAAAAGTATTTCTTAAAGTGATTTGTTATTTGAAAAACAAATTATAGACGTAATTGAAGTGGATAACCATGTAAAGATGATTTTATTTATGTATGGTTTAACTATTTTATATCTTAAAATTACGACAAAATTGCTTGTTTACCTTAAAAAACATTAAAACATATTTCGTTGTAAAACAAAATTCAAGAAGATTATCCACTTGGGCATGGTGGGCATGCTAAAAGTATTGTTGAACAAGTTAGAGTCTTTGATAACAAAAGTAAATGTTAAGGAAATGATAATAGATTGTACCTATTAATGGAAAGGTGTTTAGATTGATTAGCACACACGACTGAGAAGAAAGTCATGTCTTTAAAAGTAATTCCGATAACCATGATTTGAACGATAAAATTACAATTCTAGATAATCCAAAACTTTTCAAGGACTGTACATCCATTCTCTTCAAAGGTCCTAATTTTGCTATTTCGTGTCAGCTTACCGAGAAGGTAACTTTTTGATGTTCGTTCATGTCTTCACTAATGTTTCTGCAAATTAAGATTTCACTAAAAATATTTTTCTCCCCATATAGACATTTCTAACTCCCATAACAATGTGGATGAATCACAATTTAATCTTTCTCCTATAACTTCTGATTTTCCTAAATCCATACCTTCCAGAGTTTGCCCTACTATGGAGGAGAGTATTGAGAAACTTAAAATTGATGTTGATAGGATTTTAAATAGATTTAAGAATTATTATGCAAAGTCCAATCTTTCAAGAAACGGGCGGTTAGCTATCAATGAGGTGAAAAAGAATGATCACATAATTGTGAAAGTGAGCGACAAATACAAAGGCTTTGTTTTAATTAATACATCTACTTTCTTAGAAAAGATTATGGTTCATCTCGAGGATACATCTAGTTATGAACCTTTTAACAAAAACCCTACAAAATAACTGGAAAAAAATGCTAAAGACATTTTGAAGAAATTTAAAAGTAAAACTATTATAACCACGCGATTTCTAGACAATCTTGGATCATTTCATTCCAAGCCCCTGAACTGCATGAATTATCAAAGATCATAAATCTGACATATGCAACTCTCCGTTAGCGTCTGTATCTTGGCTACTTGATAAGCTACTTCACCGTCTCCTCAACAATATCCCTTTACACCTAAATAGCACTGACGTCTTTCTCAGTAAGTTACGAAAAGATAGTTTACAGATGAGTTCAAACACTATTCTGTTTACTCTTGATGTCTTTTCTATGCACCCTTGCATTTCTATAGAAGAAAGTATACGCTCGGTTATGAACCTTATTAGATGGACTACCCTTTCTACTACCAATGATACCCTTATATAACTAATCTATAATCCTCTCAGATTACTTTAAATTCAATTCAGCTCTATAAACAAATCAAAGAGATCGATATTGGCAGCAATATTGCTGTCGTTTGGCCTCTATCTTTATGAATTTCTTTGAATCATCAGCTCTTACTCAGTGGAATTTTGAAACTAATCTTGAACCAACTAGATGGTACAGATATAGTGAAGACATTTTCGGTTCATGGAATCATGGACTCCCTTTTCTTTTGGAATTCGTTCAATTCCTTAATAATCAATACCCCGACATAAAGCTCTCACTTATTCATACTGATAAAGTATATACCTTTTCTTGATGCTATGATTCTACTGAAAACAACAAACTTATTTCTACCGTATATTCCAAAGTATGTTTTAAACCCATTGTTCTAAACTATAACTCACACATCCACTAACTACCAAGTGGGGTGTTATTATCAGTCAACTTAAAGAGAATTGAAAAAATTTGCAACACTATCGGCAAGACGCAAGCCAAGTTGAAACATCGAAAGTTACTGTTTCTAATGGTTATCCATATAGTTATATTACTAATACATGCCACAATTTTGACTCACAAGATTTTAACAAACAACAGAAAAAAAAAGAAACCACCATATCAAAACACTGTTTCGTGGATTATTCTCTTTGTGGATAAACCTTTAACCACTCGTCTTCGTCAAGCAACTAGAAAATCTGGTTTGAATATCCACATCATATTTAAGCCCTGTAAACAACTGAAAAATATGCTTGCTTGTTTAACCTTCAATAACAACAATCCATGCAAATCCAAAAAGTGCTTAGTTTGTTTGTTTGGAATTTCGCGCAAAGCTACATGAGGGATATCTGCGCTAGCCATCCCTAGTTTAACAGTGAAAGACTAGAGGGATTGACCGTCACATTATAACGCCCCCACGGCTGAAAGGGCAAGCATGTTTAGTGGGACGGGGATTCGAGCCCGCGACCTCCAGATTGTGAGTAGAGCACCCTAACGGCCTGGCCATGCCAGGCCGCTAAATGGCTTAGAGAAATCTTGCACAATTGGGAGCACCATCTATGAAATGACATGCACACAGTGTTCAGCTACACACGTCGGTGAATCCAATCGTCCAATACAGGATCGTTCCAAAGAACGCATTCTAGCCGCTGCAAATCTTAATAATAAAGAAGCCACCACTGAACGTTACATGAATGCACATAGCATAATGAGACACCTTACCTGGCTAAAATTTTAGAGTTTTGTGACAACTTTCTTGATTGGAAATTTAAGGAATCTCTTTAGATTTAATCCAAATGCCCTCCCAATAACAGATACAATACGTGGCCCCTCTAAATCTAATATTATTTCATGTAAGACTTATTTTTTAACATTTACTTTTATGATCAGCGACTCTAACCTGTACATCTATACTTCTAGCACGCTTCACTGTGCAGTGTTCTTTTATTGGTAGTTTTACATTATTGTTGGATTACTAAATTTAAAATCAGTTTTATAACCTGATAACGTAATCCATAATAGAATAAAAACATTTATCTCAAGCTGTTTATCGTCTTCATTGCAAATGCTCCATAAGACTCCTAATTTCTACCTGTAACTAAATATTTAATGTTTTGTTTTTCCAACAAGTTATTCTTTTTAAAACATTTTATTTACCATTCTCGAAAAACACATATGGAACATCATTTCAATACCAGTATAAAGGTGAAAGAAAACCTTAAGTTGTAGTACATTCTTGTCTTCACAATCAAGTCCAAAACAAAATCAGTAGTTTGTTGTGAACAAAATTATGGTGCAATTACACTCTCTTAAATTTTATATCATATTCTTTCCTTCAAATGTTCTTGGTGCATTTCTGAATGGAAGATCGACATGTTTCTGGCATAGACGCGAAGCAAGTCAAAATTTGCACTGTTTGTCATGTTAATAAAAAAAAGTGTAATATTTTCCCATCTGGCAATTCCCCCAGAGTAATGTACTTCGTATTTCTACAACAAATTTCGAATGTTTTTATAAAATTAGGTGGATCAGCAAACTCCAAAATGTGTTTGTTGTGAATGTGTAATTATGGCTCTTCACAGGTCACGCCCAGTTTTCTAAACAGCTTTCTGGATGCAGCACCTTGATCTGATATAACAACATAGACACACAAACCAATTTCCGTAAGTTATCAATGCAAGTGATCATTGCATCTTTTACTGAATTGCTCTGCACTTTTCTTAATGCCCATGTGTGCATCAGAGTTTGTTTCCATTTATCCACAGACCATGCATGATAGTGCATTAGTAGCAGATATAATAATGTCCTATATTTCCCATCATCCTCAACGCCAAGTTATCTTGCTTGATTGAGTAGGTGAGGTCTACCCTAAGAGCCATTTCGTCAACCATAAGAATGCAACGATCATCAGTCACAAAAGTGCTAATTTTAGCTTGGGGAGCTTTAAAAATATTCTCATTAAAACTTGGTTTCATTTGTACCCATGTATCCAAAGTGACTATGAACTTTTAGCTGGGAAGGAACTGCGAAGGAAACGACACAGCCCTTGACCTTGGTAACATAAAGATTAGACAGCATTCTATCACTCTTTCGAACTGCTTTTCCTGTTTTATTGGTTTGCATAAGAACAAATGTCAGTGTTTGTTTGGAAAAAAGATTCTGGGCATCCATGATTATTCTTTGTCTTGTGGTCGCCGAAGCCTGGAGAGTGTTACATGTCTTCGTTAGTTTCTAATGCAAACGCCTGTACAGTATCTTCTTATTATGAAGTTGCATCTACAATTGTTCTACAGTCGGAGAATGTTTGGAATTCTACGGGTAGTTTTTAACAGATTCATTCAATGGAACGTTGTTGCCATCAACCAGAGAGTGCTTTGCAGCCGTTTGCGGTATTTAGATGGATGTGAACGCTTGATAATCCGTCGACTGCTTTCTACTCGTGGCGGCTTGAAAGGTTAAAGAGTGATGGGATAGCATTATGGACCAACTTGTTTTATGTGACATTGTTCATGGCCTGCGATACTTCAAAATGAATTGCACACAATTTACAGTTTGTATACATGTACACTAAGTCTTTTCAAGTTTAGACGCATCTATTAAACCCACTACTTGCATTACAGCAAAACAATGACCTATAAGAAAATTTTACATCTAATGTCAGTATTGATTAAGTGGTGTTTTAATTATTAAATATTTAGCATGTGAGAATAAATTCTATAAATTATTGTATAGCTTTTAAACCATTGTTTGGCAGGATTAACAGTTGAAACTTCCTGTTTATTTATATTTAAAAAAATAAACCTGCCAATTTCGCGTTTTGATGAAAATTACACTTATTGTTTAAAGTAAATGTCATTGATCAAGTGCGGTGTGTTGGCTCCTGCCTTTCTGACGTATGTTTGTACAATTTGGAGCACTGAAAAATTCTCTTTTATTTACGATTTTATTATTCAAGTCACTGGATGGCAACATTTCTGTAGGCTATAAACAATATTTTTACGAACAAAATTGCTACAGTTCACAAGCGGAAAGATAAATGACATGACAACCGCTAGAGGCGCTACTTGTTATGCAGCGGACTGGTTTTAATACGTCATGAGCCTACTATAAAGTTTACTTGAGTGTAGTTTTGCGAGAAAGTTTTGTATCGTGTCACCGTCAATGTAATGTTGATAAAAAGCAACAACTAGCAAAGGTATGTTTATATATAATCGCTTGCTATCAGATAGTAAATTAAAATTAATATTACGAAGATGCTGCACATAGATTGCGATTACACAAACTGTTGCCATTCATTGTGAATGATTCATACTCTTATTGTTATGTATTATAATACCATGTTACTGTTACTATGTGTGAATTGTAGTATAATTTATAAAACAATGTAATAATAATTAATATTACTATTACATTAGTAATAGCCTTATTAGTAATACCATTAGTAGTACTAGTTGTAATACATTTATAAACACTGCATTCTTAATCTAGTTCTTTTGATGATTTTCTAGAATTAGAATTCCAAATGAGGTCTTATTACTCAATACTACAGTGTTTTGCATAGGGAAATAATTACGTTTTTTGCCTTGTAAGCAATGCGTATAAAAGTACACCCAAAAATTCATTAGTAATGGATTAACAATAACATAGCACTACTTTGATGTCTTAGGAAGTTGACTTACTTATCGGTTAGCCACGACTCTGCAAAGATCTTTCCCCACAGTCATGTTAATTATTTTTATTGAAGAGGCTTCCTTTCATTTACTATAATTAAAGGTCATTTTCCAAATGTTTACTGACTTACCAATAGATTTATTTCTAATCATTCTGTAATGCCTCACCATCCTGAATATAGCTATACATAATCAAGAATTTAATATCATCAACAGATTATTAATTATGGCCTTATCAGTAATGTAAATAAGAAAAAGCAAAGCCCCAAGCACTGATTCTTGAGGCACTTCACAAGTAGTATCAATAAAAGTAGTTGGATTGGACTTCATTAATAAAAATCCTAATTTCACATATCCATTCACACTGCATTCCAATTAATTAGTTTTCCTCAAACCAAAATAATGTGATTTTCTTAATTAATCCTTTGTGTGCCACTTTGTAAAAAGCTTTTTGAAAATCTTAAGTACACCAAAACCACACCTATTCTATATTTAAGGTTACGAGTAATATCTTCTAAAAAGTTAATAGATTAGTAAGTTAAGATTTTCTTTGTTAAGTTAGGTTGACTTTCTTTCAGTTTAATGATATCATATTTCACTAAATGATTTTGATGGATGAGATTGATATATTTCAAATCCAGAATGGCTTGGTTAATTGTAACAAGCATGGGAGATAACTTCTATTTATGAAGAATTGAGACAAATGATACAATTACAAATATGTTATTGTAACACAGTAGGTGGCAAAACGTCAATGCACTTACTCAAAAAAGCAAACACAAATAAAAGGAACAATGTAGTTTTGATTAAATAAGCTATTAACTGGAGAGTTCTTACTGGAATTCTTATCTTTGAACCTGTGTATAAGACAAGGGGTAAAATCAGACATTGTTTTAAGAGTAAAAAATATTGTTTTATACACTGGCAAATATGGTACTAATTCATGGGCCATTAATTAAGGATGAATATTTTTCATATATATAAAGCGTTAGTTGCTCACTAACCAGTATTTTCCCTAGCAACAATATTCTCTCTAATTGGAGAAAATATTCCACCCATGGGTAACAAAACTAACCACATCCTGAAAACCAGTTAATTAACTTTGCATGGCTTTACAAATTTGTATATATCAAATTTCATTTAAATTTTAAGCAACACATAGGATAAGAACAAACACAGATATTTCTTTCATCTGAAAATATTATTATACAATAATTTCTGTGGTTATTTAATAAAATAAATATAATCAGTTGGTCAAATTGCTAGACTTTAGTATGTGTTTTTATACTTGTTCTGTTGTTAACTATAGCTATGAAGTTACAAGTTTTCATGTTTTAAAGAGTTATTCGTGATGGAGGTTCATGCTTCATTATCCCGTGGAAGTGTGTTCCTTGCAGGAGAAACCATTGAGTGTTTAGTGACTTTTAGAAATCCTTGCACAGAATCAGACTCTTCACAACATGAAACAAATGGGTAGGTTTGGTTGTTTAAATTTTATTTTTGTGGTTTAGGTACATCAAGCTATTTTATCAAGCATTGAAGAATGTTTTTTCTCGGTATTTTCAGCTTTCAACATTTTAGGTAGGTTACAGTGTGGTGGGCCAAAATATATAGCTTCCTTGTGTTTATGGATTGGGGTGAAGAGTAAATTGATTGACTGAATGACCTTTTGTTATATTGCTGTTTCATGTTTTTTTTATAATACATAATCTTTCAACAATTTAGAAGTATTTGAAATATTTCTGCTCTATATATTATTGGGGAAGGCTCCTCTTCAACTGATCCATGGTAGTTAGACATAACATTGGTGGATGTAAATAGGCCGAATTCTAGCAAATCCCATTTTGTACTTGTTACTGCAATGTTGGATTTCATGGGCTGCTGTTTGTGTCCCAAACTTTACAGCAGGCACAAAAAAAATAGAGGGAAAGTAAACTTTGATGTGGAAAGTGTATGATCTCCACTAAGTACTTTTTTTTTTAAGGAAAATGATTGAACCAAGGAGTAAACAAAATTTTTTTTATATTATAATAATCTTATATACAGACCTCTTGATCCCAAATGAAGTTTGACCTGAAAATCTTTTAAAACTTTTAGGCAGCTCTCTCCGCTTATTAATTTATCTAACTTTGAGAAGGATCAAACAAAATCCTTGGGAGGAGAAGCATTTTAAAGTTTTCCAGAATTTCACTTCTGGTGACCTTACAATTTCTGGCACTTAGCTGCCACAGAAAAAAGTTTCATGGCATTCTACTTCTTAATTCGTTCCTTTTTCGGCATGTTTAATGGAAGGAGTATTTGCAGTTGTGCACTTCACTCTGATCGGCATATGTACATACTGTCTTTGATTGTCATGTACTGCTGTCACTGTGAATCTTTGTGTAAGCTCTGTGGGTTTGTTGTTTGAGTGTCCATTTGAATTGCTTGCTACTACTAAGAGCCTGTGGTATGGTATGACTCAATAAACTGCACAAATGTTTTACTGCTGATCAAAGCAAAAACTTCACTTCCTCTACTACATGCACTTTGTGTGATATATTATTCATAACAAGGTAATCAACTTATTTTTGGAAAAATGTAGCTTAGTGATAAAACAAAACACAAATTTACATAACAAGAAGCAAACAAACAATATTTGTAATACAACAGAAATATACAGTGGTGGGATTCAAATATTTTAACAATAGGTTCTCTCACTAGCAGCATGTAAAAATATTAGATATTAAAAAAAGGGGAGGAGCCAGAAAGCCCCCCCCCTCACTGAGAAAATAAAA
>NW_013666405.1:394809-396873 GCF_000517525.1 Limulus polyphemus
ACATTTGAAAGAGAAGGTATAAAACTGTCAAACTGAGTGAAAAGGCTGGTAAATGTGTTTTTACGACAGACAAACAAGTTGAAAAGCCGTTAACATCATGGTTAACAAGAACATCCAGAAAGTAAATAGAGTTGTTCGTCTCTATTTCATGATTGAAGTATATAGAGGGCTGTTGTGAATTGAGATAGTCAAGAAAGCATTGGATATGATCAATAAGGAAAATATCATCAATATATCTTCTGTAGAGAACAGGTTTGAAGGTTAACGGACAATTATCAATCCATTTCTGTTTGTGCCAACAGAGGAAAATGTTGGCCAGTGTAGGAGACTATAGCAACATCATCTGTTTGCTCTTATAGAGTATTGTTAAAGAGGAGAAGAGAGTCTTTGGTCGAGAGTTCAAGCATAGATTTGAAATCAGACGTAGAAAATCTATTAATAAGAATATCTTTAGCGAAGAGATTAGAAAATACAATATTAATGATTTCATCCAGGTGAATATAAGTAAAAAGAAAAGTAATATCGAAGCTAGCCATCATGTGATCTTTAAGGGGGGCAGGAGTTGACTGATTTCTCGGGAAAATTGGAAGGAGTCAGGTGTTGTAAATTCATTCATAGTGAAAGGTTTTAAGAGCGGTACAAGGAATTTAGCTATGTTATAACTGAGTGCTTAAGGTGGAAAGTATAGGTCAGAGGGGGGTGTCTGGTTTGTGAATATTCAGCAGATCATATATTCCAGATTGAAAGCCTGTGGGATATAAATTATTGTAAACACAATCAGAAATAATATTTCTTTAGCTTAGGTTTCTAAGAAATCTCTGGGTTTTCCCTTCAAGTTGTAAAGTATGAGTTAATGGTTCCTTGTTTATCAGTTTGAACTTGTTGTGGTAGTTAACAATATCAAGCATTTTCTTAACATAGTCAACTTTGTTGAGGATAACAACTCTGTTTCCTTTATCCAGTCAGGTGATGATGATATTTTTGTTTCAGTAGAGTTCTTTGATAGCTGCCAGTTCTTCAGATTTCAGGATATCATGCATGTGTTATAGTTATAGAATGTGGAGAGTGCTAAGTTTTTAACTTAGTAGTAAATATTTCTCATGCTTGTTCAGAAGTATTCTTGGAAAGAAGTAGGTAAAGATTTTATATTGTTGTACAGGTATTCCCAGGGATAGATGTAATTGGCATAATTGAGTTTTGAGGAGGGTATGGAGAAGTTTTATCCTTTGGCAAGTGCAGTTTTTTGATTATCACTTAAAATGATGTTGCTGTAGTTGAAGATGACTTGGTCAGGGGAGATCTTTCTGTGAGTTATGTTATTAGAAAGTTTCCTTAGTTTAACATTCTGTATGTGTTCGTGTCTAGCACTTTTCTTCTCATTACTTCAGTTGATAAGATTCAAAAGGTGGTTAAAGTCCAGCCAGGATGTAAAGTTGGAAAGTGACATTAGAGATGAATTCAGCTTAGATGAGAGGTGATATCTGTGTCAGTGTTTCCATCTAACTTCATCAAGTAAATGCTTTGGACAACTGCAGCATGCTATTGAGTTTTGAAGGTTTCTATTAGCGAGTTTGAACTGAAGAAACTTTGCAGTTAATGACCGGGTTTTGCATTCTGTTAAAAAACTGGAATTCAAGATTTACTGTTTTGTTTTATAGTCCTGTAGGTTTTGAGACAATCATTTCAGTATCGTCTTAGAAGTATACTAGTAATCGTCGGAAAACGTAGCTTAATGATAAAAAAAACAACACAAACGTAATAACAGGAAGCATTTACTAAACGTTTTGGAATCTCATAATTCCATCATCAGTAATCTTGAGATACAAAGCAAACAAACAATATTTGTAACTACAACAGAAATCTATACATAAGAAATAAACAACTCGAATATACAAATATGTTTTCATTTTCTTGTGTTATATTTGTATATTTGAGCTGTTTATTTCTTATGTATATATTTCTGTTGTAGTTGCAAATATTGTTTGTTTGTTTTGTATCTCAAGATTACTGATGATGGAATTATGACAATTCCGAAACGCTTAATAAATGCTTCCTGTTATTACG
>NW_013666405.1:396883-407021 GCF_000517525.1 Limulus polyphemus
CGTAATAACAGGAAGCATTTATTAAGCGTTTCGGAATTGTCATAATTCCATCATCAGTAATCTTGAGATACAAAACAAACAAACAATATTTGCAACTACAACAGAAATATATACATAAGAAATAAACAGCTCAAATATACAAATATAACACAAGAAAATGAAAACATATTTGTATATTCGAGTTGTTTATTTCTTATGTATAGATTTCTGTTGTAGTTACAAATATTGTTTGTTTGTTTTGTATCTCAAGATTACTGATGATGGAATTATGACAATTCCGAAACGCTTAATAAATGCTTCCTGTTATTACATTCATGTTTTGTTTTATCATTAAGGTAGTTTCTGTAGGTTGTAAATCCAGTGTTTATAATCTCTCCAATGATTTTTCCCTTTACTACGGTATGCAATACAAATTTAAAATGTGAGGGCAAAATGGCCAAAGAGATACTGAAGGGTAGCTGTGGATTTAATGATTTTTGGAATGTACCATGGCCGTTTTAAAAAGTACGGCAACAATTGCCACCATGGCTGCCATGAATTTTCTGCCCTGAATGTTGTTTATTAAATTAGTACAGAAAGCAATATAACTGTTTTTTTGTTAATGAAGTACATGATACAATAGCATGCAGAAAGTCATTTCTCTAAGTATTTAATTAAAAGTAACAAATACAAATCACGTTAAGTTATTAAAATCCCTTCCTGCATTTTGTAATCATGATTAAATAGCCACTAACTGAAGAAATTATTCAACCTAATGTTGCAAACAAATCCTGAATTGATCAAATCTTTTGTACAACCACTTTTAAGATACTTTTCCACCATGTTATATTTGCTGTATACAAGAAATGTATCATTTTTAGAATTTTCATAATGCAAGTGTCAGCTTATACTTCACAGTGTTAATTCCACTCAGAAATATGACTAATCACCATCATCTGTTTCCTAGCATCAAACTCTGTGTCTACTTTAAATTTTTCCATTAAAACAGGAATATTCAAACTGTTATTTTATTTTCTCTGACTAATGATTCCAACAGTCTATTTAGTATACTTGTAATACTGAAATGATAAATAGCCTCGGCGCATAGAAATGTTATCTTCCTCACTCATGAGATTTGCATGTCACTGTTTGTGTGTTTAACATGAACTGTGCTGGTGTTGAGGATTTCATCATGCAACAAAAGTCCTCCACCAGTAGGAGGGTTGCACAACCTCCATGTGCAGTAACTCCCTTGCATTACTTGCACTCATGATAACATCATGCTCTTCCTTGGCACTGTATTGAACAGGCTTTTTCAAAATTTGTCTGGCTTCAATGTGATGAGAATTACATTCGTTAATGAAACTTTGTTTTTCGTTATAATTTGGCTTTTGTCTTCACAGCTTCACTTTATTATAATGAGTTCTCAAGAGATGATTACTTCTACTATGCAATAAATAGTGATATTATTCACATAGGCTCTATCTCTACTAAGGCATCGAGGGGTTCATTGACTGAGGACATCACAGCCATTGTGTAACATGTTGTGGGGTTTATTGTGCATTCTAGGCATTCTGTTCCTGTCCATTCTTTTAATATTTCTTCCCCTCATTTTAAGTTTCAGGAGGAGGAAGACAGATTTCATCACCTGTTCACTCTTCTTGTATTTGCATTGTGTACCTCTCTAAAAATTGAAGAAAGCCCTCAGCCTTCAACACTTTGCACCATGACCCTAACCTTTGCAATTATTTCCTCTTTTCTCCCTTACCTGACATTCGGGTTCATGCAGACTCCTTCCTTGAACAACTTTATAGCCATCACCATATACCTCATCCTTCTTGCCTTTGTGATTCTTATGTCCTGGTTTACAGTTATTCTTCATTTCTGTTTGATTCTCATTATTTGGAATTTCTATATTACCCACTCGGGGACCCCCCCCCCATCTCCTGTTTTGCTCTAGAGTATTCAATTTTCACATCTTTGTCTTTCTCTCTCCACCTTTCTTCATTACTTTTCCTCACTGCACCTTATGTATAAGGCACTTTATCGCCCTCCAGATGAGTTTTCAGGGGAAGTTTGTTCCCTTCTTTTTACCACTTTTTCTGCCCTATCCCTGCTTACTTGGTTCCTTTGCTGTGGGGACTTGTTAAGTAGGGATACACTCTTTACTAATGTATGCCTACCCACTTCCTATTGGGTGATCTTTGTCAGGCTTCCTATCTATGGTGATTTTTCCAGGTTCACTGAAGACCCAGGCAGAGGTAGTCTGGCACCAGTCTTTATTGTTTTCTCTGGTTTCTTGCCTCTCACATCCTTGCCCTTCAACTCATATTCCTTGACTAGGTCAGTCTACCCCTCACCTTCCTGTTCCACATTCCAGACATTCCTTCTATTTCTGTCCCTCCCACTGCTTGCCACCAGGTCCATTATATGTCTTGTCTGTGACTATCCTGTTGATTTGGGACCCATGGGGGGCCTGTCACAGCTATCCTTTGGTCATAGTTTTTTAACTGACAGATGGGTTCTTCAAGTCCTTACCTATGATCTCTCTCTCTCCACCCACCCCCCTCTCTCTCCTTTTCCCATTTCCTTTTCTTCTCCCTCCAGTTCTGTCCATGTTCAGCATCTTAAGAATGCAGTATCAGATCTTTTGACCAAGCATGCCTTCAAGAATGTACATGACCCTTATCCAGGTTTTTACTCTTGTGTCTTTGTGATCTCCAAGAAGACTGAGGACTGGTGCATACTAATCACCCCCTCACCTCTCAGTAATTTTCTGTTTGTTTCATATTTCTAGATGGATAACTTATTTTTTCTCTGGTGGCCCTTTTCACCTGGGCTGTGGATGACCAAGGTCAACATTTCAGATGCCTTCCTCCACATCTCAATTGCCCCATCCTCCAGACATTTTTCATGATTCATCCATTGGAATCATTGTCTTTCAGTTCCATGCTCTTCACTTTAGCATAGAGTTGGCTTTTTGTGTCTTCACTTAAGTCATGAGGACCTTCGCTTACCACCTTCATAGCCTAGGACTGATATTCCACTTCTACATGGAAGATTGACTCCTCTTAACCCATTCCCAGGAAGCATACTCTTTTCACACCTCCCTCCTTCTGCAGGAGGCTGCTCGGTTGGGGTGGCTTGCCAAAATACCCAGGTCTTTTCATATGCCTACTTAGTATTTGATACATCTGGGCATCTTCTTCAACTCCTGTCTAAGCTGAGCTCAGCCTTCTCTCCTTCACCTGTGAGCTATGGATTGTCTGGTTACCGAAATTTGCACTTTTCATTGTGCGTGAGAGGTTCTTTTTCCCTGAAACCCCACATTCCTTTGGAGTATGTACACATGAGCCTTCTCCAGTGGACCTTGTGGGACCAATGGATTCTGTTTCAGGATCCACTGTCCTCAGTTTTGTACCTCCCCTCTCCTCTACTTGAGGAATTGTCATGGTGGCTGGACTGTACCAATACTACCTCTAGAATTTTCTTTTTACACCTCCTAGACCAGATCCCCATCTCTTCACTGATGCTTCCTTCTGAGGATGGAGAGCTTCTCTCAAGGATGACATGACTGGCATTTGGATGCAGGATGAGCATTCACTCCATATCAACTTACTTAAACTTCTTGCTCTTTGTCGGGCCTGTTCCCATTTCCTGCCACTACTGGTGGATAACTTGGTATGTAGAGGTGAGTTATAGTCTCGGAAGTTAACATTTTCCTAAGCTGAAAATGCATCACCAATAGACACTCACATTCCCACCTGTCCTCTTCACTTCTGGTGCACATTTTTTTATTGCCCCATCAAAGAATGAAGTCATCACAAGTGCATAGGGGGAGTTATTGTGCATTGAGGTTGTATTGTTCTCCTATTAATGGAGGATCTTTGTTGCATTAAGATGTCATCATGCACTAGCATAGCTCACATTAAATACATGAACTTAGGTTGGAGGAAATGATTACAATGATTATTTACAAATATTATAGTCATATGGTTCAGGTTAAGCTATCAATGTTAACAGTAAATATCTATGTAAATGTGAATGAAAGCTATATATATTCTGAAAACAAGCATGTATAGTGTAACTCATAAAATTTCTGTTTATGATATAAGTAAATATAAAAAAAGAAACTTCAAAACCACATTCAACTTTTTACACACTTAAATATCCAAAAAGAAGTACTCTTGATCAGAATTTCTGTTCCCAATGCTCCTTTTGCATTATGTTTTAAACTGAGTCTTTCATCATCCCTCTTATCCCTAAAAATAGCTTTCTTGATTTCTTTTCTCTTTTACATTGAAGAAAAAAAAAGGCTTTCTTTAAAAATAAAATAATATTGGTTTTGTATAAAAAAATTATCTTGCTGTTTTTTAGTGTATAATACATATATAACATGTATTCTTCCAGGATTTTTGAGCAGCACTGAAATGTTTTTTTTTCCACTCATTCATATAGTAAAAGCTGTTTGATAGAACTTTTAAATACTGTGTGGTTTTTGGCTAAGGAAAAATTCACCCTTTCATTTTACACCTGTATATGTTAGTGTACTTGTAACTGGAATTACATAATTTAATAAACAAATTTCTATGTTATTCTATTTGGACTTAGTGATTTGGTTGAAAACTTAGCCTGGGCAAGTGCACAGATTCACTGTCAGTGCTCAGTGGATGAGATTAAAGTCAAGTTCCCTGCATCATCATCTGTATCACAAGAGGAGTTGGCTACAGCTTCACAGGAAACTTCTTTTATTCCATCCCGAGGTACATTGCAATGCATAATTGGTTCCTTAAATTCAGTTTTTTAAAATAAAGTTGATAAATTTTAGTGTACAACATGCTTCATTTTCTCAATACGTTTGTGAATTTGGTATTAATGTGTCACTGGAGTCCTGTTTCGTATCAAGATACATTGCAAAGTACAGTTTAAAGCTTAAGTAATTTATTAACTTTTAAGGTAATGTATATGTGTGTGTATATGTATGCTTGTAGTATTCTACATAATATCACAGATCTTGTTTTGTAGAAGTGTTCAATGTTCAGCCTTAACTCCTTTGCTTTACAGTAAATTTTGGGTACCAGCTTGTGGAAGTCACAAGAGCTTAGGGACTTTGACAAAATTTCAGTATACTTTCTCAGTTATATAGTATAACATGTGCATAAAATTATCATATGTCCTAATGGAAAACTAATTTTGGAGCCACAAAAATCATGATGCAAGATTATACAAACAGATGTCGCATGCAATTTTAGTATCTAGACAAATAACCTTTAAACTAAAGGAGAAATATTGATTTTTGGAAAACATAACACCTTAATCCTCCTTTTTTGGGGAATAATGACTTGAAGGATTTAAGGTAAGAAAATTTTCAGTAGTTTATTTTTTCATTATCTTGAGATCATATATTCTTTTTTTTTTGTTGTATAGGTTTTTTAGAATACATTTTACTAATAAAAAATTTATAACTAGAAAAACACACACTAGTGTTGCGCATCACCCTATCATGAACTGCATGTGTTTCTTCTCATCAATATAAACAAACTGTTCTATTGCTGTAAATCATTTTATAACTTTTAAGTCTGAGTAATCTTCATTTATTTTTATGGTACTGTTAACTGACAGGATTATAAAAATGGTACTATGTTTTATATTGCTATATAATTATTATATGTATCTGAAACTAAACTCTTAATGAACTGTTATAACTAGAAATAGGAAGCAAAAAATTAACACTATACGTTTTTAATGAACATGCAAGACTAAGTGTTTGCATTGATTGAACTGAAAATATCTAACTGAAAAATTTGATACTTTTCCTGTAATTTCACAGGAGAGAAAGGACATGTTGTATTGTCAACAGAACCAAAAATTCTATTCTGTGATCTGAAACTACGTCCAGGAGAGAGCAAAACATGTGAGTCCACCGATTGTACATTTCAGGAGATAATTTACCTCAGACATTTTGTATAGTAGCAGTTGCTACACAAAATAACTTTGCATAGCAGTTGAAAAAACTTGCACTGCACATACATGTGGCTATCTAGATAAACAAATATTGCTTGAATCTCGAGAAACGTGTTCCAAAGAATATTTATTTTAGAATTTCTTTGAATTCTTAACCTTGAAAATGCTAATGAACAAGTGCTTTTCTTCATTAGGCCTACTTATGTAAGATCAATTTTTCAATCCAAGATATGTCCATCTTTTAAAATCGAAATCATATCTTGTTGTAAGATACAAAACATAATTGGGCCATAATTTAAGATTAACTCCTTAGAAAGGCATTTTCTATCCAGCAGTATCACCACAGAAATTGAATATTGTTTACTGTTTTGAACTATATGAAAAGAATCATACAAATTACAAGTAATTCAAAAAAATCTCTGATACACGTTGCCTACCCACAGTAGTAAAAATTGCATCATAATTTATGCTACACAAGGGTAAGATTGAATCAGATCTAGGGTTGGTTTTGGATAAGAAAGTGTGATGTGATACTGGACAAATTATTTACTGTATTTTTTATTATTTTGCAAGGGAGAGCTCATCCAGAATTGATAAGTAGTACCATGTAAATAGCTTTATTAAGAAACTTGAATTAAATGTTTTATAGCATAATTATTTACATTTGTTTGTAAAAACCATGTAATTAAAACAAAATGTCTTTTTTTTTCTAAAAGCTTAAAATTATATATCTGTTAAACTTTTTATGTAAAGGAAGAGTTTCCATAAGGTCTGTTTTTAACCCTACTTTAAATATTTTATGTCAATAGCTGAACTTTTCAGCATTCATGAAAACATTTATTGTCTTTATGCTATGAGTGCATTTACATTCTACATTTATTTTCATACATTTGTTTTGCCCCACTATATATACTTGTGATAGGCAGCCTGTGGGTTTAGTTGTTGGGTTTGACTATACACTCGTTACATAGTAATTTTTTTGGATTTTGGGTCATGCTGTAATGAGCAGAGCACACAAGCCACCAACTCGAGGATGTTTACATGCTGAATAAAAAATTCACATAGAGACAAATGAATACAAACCAAATAACTTCATTATTATACACTGTTGAAAAGTCCATTTATATTGAAACTCTCAAGGTTGTTTTGTGATAACACTACTTTTAAAGCATTGAGTTCTTTGTTTTGAAAGTCTAGATTTTCATTAATAAGACTTTCTGTTACCTCCAATAATATAGATATAACATTAGTTAAGTTATCAATTAAGTTAACACGAAAAATTCTCTCGGTCATAATCTGTATATATATATATATATATATATATTAACAATTCTGTAAGATATCTTTCAGTAGTTCCATTATAAGTGTTATCTAATCTACTATTTCTTTAGTACAGTTAATATTCTTTACTTTTCTCTCTTTATATATTATTGAACCTTAAGTGAAACACTGTTAGACTAGACCATAAATAGCATACTTACAAAGAGTTTGTGAGGTGAACTTCTTGTAGATTCTGAATTACTGCTATCTTTTTCTGGAGTTGGATCAGGTCCTTGGAGCAACTTCATAAGTGGTGAAAAATTGATCAAGTTGGAGAAGTGCTGTTTAGAATCATAAACGTGAAATTACATACACAATTTTTAGCATTTTCCGATTGTTCAAGAACTTTAGCAGATCTACTTTCAAAAGTAATTCCTGTAACTTGATTGGTACAAGTGGGATCTTCCAGCAAAAAGTGGACTTTTCTATCGGACTGTATTTTCCTTATCTGGTTTTGCCATTCATGGGTTACTGTCTACACTTTCTTGTAACATTTTTGCTCAGCCATTTTCTCCATACTATATGTAGATACGTTATAAAATAAAGATGTACTTCTTAAAAACCTTCACATATTTAATATTTCCACAAATACTTCATACTGTGCAAATATTATGATACTATGTGCATATGCTCAATGTTAAAGTCGAGTCTGTGTGTAAATGGCTGATTTGTTGTGGAAATCAATACAATACCCATAATATGCTCACCATATTGACAAACACATAGCATCAATCTTCAAATTGACTTGTTTGGAGATAAGGAAGTACTGAAAGTACCACATAATGTTTCCTTTTTCAGTATTTTATTATTCTCCAGATTTTATGGGCAAAAATTACCCTTATGGGGACCCAGCTTTTAAAGGACAGTGGGTGTATTTCCTAGACTCAAGATTGAACCAGAGGGCTTTCACAAACGAGGCTTGACCTAGAGGTTGTGTGATGATTACTATTTAAGTACCAGTTTTTCTGTGTCCAATTTTTGCAGCTCTGGTGAGAAAGATTGTACCTGTACTACTTGCATGTCAGCCAAATGCTCTTCCAACTGAGATAAAGAATTAAAACTAATAGCAATTATTATGAAGACATATTTTTAACAGCTCAAAACAATCACAAAATATGCTCCATTGGGCTTTATAGTATATATGACTATTAACTCTTTGACTACCACATAACCATCAAAGTAACCATTAGATTAGTCATACTATAATTTCTGATAATGTATGTGCATCTTCACAAAATTTTTCAGACTATCGGTAAACATTACGAAGCTTTTGTACACAAAATATTAGATTTTTTAATTAAAGATTTACATTTGAAAATTTTTGCTTTTGGAATGTTGATTATCCAACTTGCAAAGTAATTTTTATTTTAAGATTAAAATATTTCATTTGAAAATTATCAAATTTCATTTGTGTGATCTCTGCAACTTCCTAAATAAATATGAAATCTTTTTTTTTTTAGATTTTATTTTCTTTACCATAATTCTATACAGTATAGTTTTTGTTAATCAAGTAGACTCGCATAATGTTTTTAAAACTGTACAGTAAGTCAGTAGCAAATGGAAAGCTCTAAAAAAATATATAAGAAGGTATCTTTATTAAACCAGACATAATTTGTTTCCAGATTTTGGATATTTTTTTGAAGTACTTTTAGTCATGCATTTAACAAATTGTATTGTATTCATATTTTAGACATTTACAAAGAAATAATTCCATCAAATGCTCCTCCTTCATACAGAGGACAGAATGTTAAGTACGTGTATAAAGTAACTATTGGAACTCAGCGAGTTAATGCTGTTATCAAGTTGCTACGTATACCTTTAAAAGTACTTGTGTTTCCAGGTAAGAAGCTAATACAACAATGGTAACTTTTGTAGCTAAATTGTTAACATTGTGTTTAAAAGCTGCACAAATTTAAATTACAACATATGATTTTACTAACTGTGTGTTTGTTAAGCCCTATAACATCTTATTCCTTCAATTCCTAAGGAAAAAAGGTATAAAAAATATCTGAGTATTCTTTTTATATGTTAAATCATCAGTTCATGTGTTGTTGTTGTTTTTTGTTTTCATGCTATTCTTAAGCTAATTATTTCAATTAAAAACTGAACTGGAAATCTTTAGATGTTACAGATGTTTCGATTTCTATGTTACAGGACTACCAGATGTTCATTTCCAAAGTGCTGGCGAAGAAGTGCAAGTGGCTCCTTCCAATCCTTTTCTTGAAGTTGAGAAGAAAGAGTCTTATCTTGAATTGGTGCTGCAGGTTTTAGAAAATATAACAGCTCGTCGAAAACCAAGTATGAAAGAATTGTACAGAATGGTAGTCTTTGTCTTCATTAATTGAAACCAACTTTTCTAGACACCTGGGCATATTTAGGATTTGAAGATAAACTTGGTTTTCAGTAGGTTTTATGAAAAATTAATTTACTGTATGCTAGTAGAAAAAATAGAGATAAATGAACTTTATTTTTAGTTAGCCATCTCTTGATTTTTCCAATTTATTTTTGATAAAATAATCCTATTTTAGATGCATATATTATGTACTTGGAAATACTCTCCACTAAATGACAGTTACAAAAGTACTCGTTGCATAATTGGACACTTAAATCTTTCGACACGGGGTCAGTCACATGACCTTTTGTACTTGTTTAAATTTGACATAAATTTAATACTTATAACTCTATATATTTGGTATATCTTCACGAAATTGGCAGTCTTTCAGTTAATATTACAAGTCTTTCACATACAAAAAGTCATTTCTTAAGGAAGTATTTCTAATAAAATAAAGTTTTGTCCATGAATATATTGAGTATATGTTTTGAATAGTCCATGTGTAAAGTAATTTTCATGTTAAAATTAAAAATACTTTTCGTC
>NW_013666405.1:407159-417790 GCF_000517525.1 Limulus polyphemus
GTTATTTTCTTTACCCTATCTCAAAACGAGATCTGTCAAATTGACTGACCTTGTAACCACCAAACAAAAAATCGAAATAAACCTAAAGTAACCTTCTTTTCTTTCTAGAATGATTTCAAATTGTAACCTGAAACTACATTCGTTTATCCTAAGTAGTTCTTAGTTTGTAACATTATACATCTATTTATAATTACATTTTATTGTTTTATTGCCCTTTGAACCATGTCTAACTGCTATCCCCGCCATTATAAGTTGTAAATCACTCGGGGGAACATGCAGCTCACGTTATGCTATTGAATTACATTAGCCACGAGCTGCTCGAGTGCGTGCCTCATGAACCAATTTAATTACATTATTATTACTTATTTTACCTAATCTAGTCTTAAATAACTTGAAAAGATCCATACTTTTAATTTTAGTTACTTTTATAATAATAAATATGAAAAACAAGAAATAAGGTACTTACCCAATCTTCTTTTTTCTTGCCCTCGATTGTCGAAGAGTTAAGCCTGATTTTTTTTTTAATGATTATAGTAAAGCACTTAAACAATTTTTATTTAATTAAGTAATATACCAAAGAATATATACTAATAACATGCAAAAAGTAGACAAATTCACTTACTTCTAAAAATTTTCCTGGCTTTCTAACTATGCGACAAAAGCCGCTAAAAATTCATCCAAGCTAGTCATTAACTTTTCCACGGGAATGATGTTGCTACTCCGAGTGAAACTGACGGTTATCTGTTCAGAACACAACATTATACAATACGCTATTTGATAGATGAAAACCTTGACTTTCTATTGGTTATAGATAATATATATAATGAAACGTAAGAGAGAACTATCAACGAATTGTGAAAGAGAAGATGTGGCAGGAAGGGTCTGATTTTCTATTTGATAGCTCTGTAACCAAACAAAATTGAAGGCTATTAAAATTATGGTTTGTTTGAGCAATAATGAATGTTTAGAGAGTATATTACGTTTAATTTTGTATATTTTCGAAGGGTGATGGATAAAATAGGGATGATGACATGCTAAGACAAAATGTCACTTACATCGCAATAGTGGAAATTCAGGATTTTTTTATATATTTCTTTGTAGAATTAAGAACTTAAAACTTGTATACTATTAAAATATGGATTATTAGCTAAGATTTTGTGCTATTCTAATTTGTATAACATAAACAAATATTTTGAATATAAGATACTAAAACCTTGTGTCATATGCAGTAAAGGGCACCCGTAGAGAAAGGGTTAAATAAGTAAACAATTCTCGTTTAAAATGTATGATGGGGAAGGAAATAGATTTCAAGTATAAATGATAGGTGACATAAATTAGTTTTAATTTACAGTTGAGAAAGTTTGTTTGAAAAATTGCCATACCTCTTTTTCTTATAGGTGTTTATAATGTAACCAATCAAGATGGAAAAGTTGTGAAATTCTGTCTTGTGAAATCAGCTTTTCGTTTGGGAGAAGATATCATTGGAACTTTGGATTTTTCTGAAGGAACTGTTCCTTGTGTGCAGGTAGTTATTCAGTGTAATGTTATATGCCTTTTCCACCTTGGTTAAAAGTATAGAATTGGAAATTATAATATTTTGAAAGTTGTGAATACTTGTAACTAAAAATTAATTAAAACCGTTTTATTTGGCTTTGAATATTTTTCATCATTGTTCTTTCAATTTATATTAAATTTGAATTGTGTATGTCCACATTGATCTATTCTATTTTACACTGACATTACTTGTTTCAGTAATCAAATGGTTTAGGTATATGTAAGTGTGATGTTTAACACAAAATTCATCATATACCAAACAGGAACAGGTCTTGTAGTGTGAAAAGTTTACAGGATTTTCAATAAAATTAGTGTTACAATTCTGAATAGACAAAAGAGTGGATGTCAGTTAGATTCTATATTTATTTTCATTCAGATTCTTGTTTAACAAAGTCTTAATTGATTGAAGATTACACAGAAAAATGCTAGTTGTTTATATTGTTATAATTTACATAAAGTATTACATATTCTCAAGAAGAAAAATGTGCTATAAATTATTCATAAACACTGAATTTACTGTCAGGCATGTTTTGTTGTTAACTTAAATTTAAACTACAGTTACAATATGAATGAAAGAAAATGCTCTGAAATTGACTAAAGTGAGAGAGAAAACAATAGTAGAGCCAAAGTAGGATTTAAAAATGTCTAAACAGTGTCTGGCAGTTTAGAAACTTTTAGCAAACTGAATTTAATTCAACTGATTCATACTAAACTTGTAACAGGGTGAATACAACTGATCTAAACAATACTCACAACAGAATCTTTAGCAAAATGAACTACTAATCAAAACAAGTGCTGAGTGATTGACATGAAAATAATAGCACTCATCAATTGATTAGTTCAGACAAAAACTTTTAGCAGCCTCGATAGCCTCTGAATCTGTCCATTCTTATGGTTCCATAATAACTACCACCTGATTAGTCCCACAGTTAGCTAGCTGGGATTTTTATTAGATATGAACACATTTAATATTAAATCAAGAATTGGAGTTAAAACATCAAAAAAGGAAAAACAAATAATGTACCATTTGCAAAATTAGTTTCTTCTTAGTTTGAGGAATTAGTAAATAAGTAATCATTATCTTGTGGTTATTTCAATGCGTTATCCAGGCATAATAAAAATGAAGGAACCCAGTTCTAATATACATGTTTGATTTCACAGTGTACATTATATGTAAAAGCAGCCACAAACCATGGGTATTATTAGCAATATACTCTTATTAACAAACTAAAATATATAATTTTAGAATATTTATTCTATGGAAAAACTCAAAAATTACTGTTTTCAAAGTTAAGTTTCTAAGACAGAACAAACACAGTCATGGCTCAAGAGTATCTCTTCCAATGCCAAGTTTGTCCATCTGTCACCCAGTGTGTCATTAATAATATGTTTTTTTCTGCAAGTTGTAAGTTCAGTGTTCAACACAGACAGAAATAATTCATTCATGAAACATAATACAAGGTTATTCAGTACATCAAAGTTAAAAACATCATAGAATTTACTAAATTCTTCTGATTGTAAAGATAACATCTAAATTTTACAGATAGAACACACTTGTTTATTATTCATACACCTAATTTCCGTAAAGTTTCTCTACTTTGGTGGTTATTTGCCATAGTGAGCTTCTAACAGCTAGGTCATGAGTCACAAACATAAAGAAAAATAAAATGTCTTCATGTATTAGCATAACTTCAAGAAAAGAAAACAGGTAACTGAGTTATGTTACAAAATAAATGATTTATCAGTTTATGCTCTTTTACTTTAGTTTTTTGTTGTATGTGCTATCTTCATGAACATTTAATGATCATCTTTACAGTAAGTCATGGCATATGATTAAACTTATATATATTTTTAATTTTTTTTGTTAATTTAGTTCCTGGTAACACTACAAAGTGAGGAAGAAGTACAGCCAGAGTGCTCAAGAGGTTCAAAAGCTCTTGTATCAACTGTATCTTACACAAAACATCATGAGTTTTGCTTACATCTTCAACACACACACATGTTATTGCCAATTCCCTTGACCATAACTCCTTCATTTTCTTCAGATATTGGTAAGAAGATTATTCAGGTTAATTTGTTTAAAATTATGTGTGTAATATTTTAAGTCAAAATAGATGATAATTTGAAATATGCCTCTCCTGAATGGCTTTGTTTTTAATAGATGCAATAAAATTTGGTTAACCATATCGCAATGGGCTCGTATATTTTACATGACTTTGTAACCACCACATAACCATGGTGGTATACATACTATAACACTGAAAGTAATTCATTGATCTCCACAAAATTTGGTAAGCATTCAGTAAACTTTTAAGTCTTTTGTAGACAAAAAAATCAATTTTTTTTTACCCCTTTCCAGATGGGTCATGGGTGAAAGACCATGTCATCGCATTTGTTGACTCGTATTCAAAATTTTATTGACCTACTAGTTCATGAATTTATGTCAGTAAGTTTAGTATCAAACTGTAGATTATAATTCAAATTTTAGTATTATACCTTACTCAATTTATTAATTTAAGAAAACAGTTAAACATCCATTTTTTGGGTTTCACGTGGTATGTTGAATGCAGCACCGGTTCAGATTAGATGTTTGTGATGTCAAAATACTAAGTCTATAGTTTCGTACGAATTTGGAACTCCAATTACTGATATTGACAAGCTAGAATATAAAATAAGAGCTTCTTATCTTTTCAATTTGCTAAAATATTGTTCATGTAATAAATCAAACACATTGGCACCCTGCCCACCTCTTTCCATTTTCGGAAATGCTCCCGTATATACACTTACTTCTATATATGACATTAATAACTAATTGGAAGCTCAGAATGACCCCCTAGTAGCTTTCTCATTCATTTTAATGTCTTTGGATGCCATCACTTTCCTTTGAGCCAAGATTTAAAGGAGGTAGGTTTTGTGTGTAGTCTGCTCAAAATTTCATATTTTTTAGACTGAAATACAGCTTAGTTACTAAGCTTGATAAATTGTAGTGGAATTTTATGGTATCAATATAGTGTATATATATAGAACCTAAAAACAGCTTTGTTTCATATTCTCCACGTGCAAAATTTTAAAAGCTTGGCAACCTACGTCAAGAAGCAACTGAGTAAAAAGGTCGTAACTAGAAGATATAATTGTTTGCTTTACTTCTTTATTTACTGTTCTATGTTTTAATAAAAATAAGTTTAAGAACTTATTTCTAAATAGCAATAATCTATATTCATATATAATGTATAATAATTGAAATGTGACTGTATTTTACAAAATACTAGTCTACTAAAACACAGCCAAGACAAGTTACTTTGTATAAACCAAAGGTCACCTTTATGTTGTTTGATACAGCAACATCAGTGCACATATGCCGTGTCATTGTAACTTCTGTATTGTTAGCAGGCACGGCTAAAAGGTCAATATAATAAAAAATAATAAATATATAATGTTATGAGATTTAAGCTATTTAGTTCAAACACTTATGTTTTTGTGATATTATTTATAGTCATTCTGGAATGAAAAAAGCATAATTTATATTTATTTCCTAATTTTTTATGGTGGTTATGAGATTAGTCAAAATTAACCAAACCTGTACAGAGATTCATTACTGAAAATAACAGATAAAATATAGTTTTTCCTTAAGAAATATTTCATAACTAATTGGACATTATAAAGATTTCACATATAAAATTTGAAAATTTTCTGATGCACAAAAGTAATTTTAATCTTAAAATAAAAATTACTTTGCATGTTGTCTGTCCAACATGCAAAAAAAAAAAAAAGGCATAAGAAAAACATTGCTTTACAAACCTTAAGACTTAATAAAAAAAAATTCTGCATATGAAAGCATTGTAATGTTTACTGATAAGCTGTCAAATTTCATTAGCATACGCTTACTAATTTAAAAGTTATAGCATGAAAATTATAACAAGTACAAAATGGTTATGAGGTTGGTCCAAGGGACTGATCCAGTGCTGAAAGAGTTAAGTATTTTTACTAACACTTTATCAATAATTATATGGTGTCAGAGTATTGACTGCTCAGAGTGTAAAGTGATTTTCATGTTAAGATTAAAAATACTTTTGTTCATCTAAAAATTTTCAAATGTTTTGTTTTCAGAAAAACTTTATATTTTGTTATTGGTTAATTTTACCAATCTCGTAACCACAATAAAAAAGTTAGGAAATAATTCTAAGTTACCCTTTTTTCTTTCTAAAAAGACTGCAGTTATAATATAAAACCACAATTGTTTATCCTAAGTAGCTTAAAGCTTGTAACAGTATACATCTGTTTCTACTTACATTTTATTGCCCTTTGAACCTTCTGTAACTAATAATCCAACCACACAAGTTATAAATCACTGTGCAAATGTGTAGCTGACATTATCAAATTTAGCAATGCACAGGCTACTCGCTAGCATACCCTGTAAAAATTTATTTTAATTTTTTTTCTTTATTTTACCTAATCTAACCTAATAAGTTTCTAATTTTTACATTTAAGTTACTTTTATAATAATATATAAAGAATACACATGAAAAACAAGAAATATAGTACGTACCAGTGTCATAGTCTTTTTTTTTTTGCTGTTGATTGTCAATGAAACTTAAACCTATTTTTTTTATACTAATGGCGCTCCGACAATAAATATTTTTTTATTTAATTTAATACAGCACCTAAGAACACAGAATAATAATAAAAAGCAGACAATGTCCTATAACTGTCATAATTTTTCTGGCTTTCTAACTATGTGATAACAGCCTTTAAAAATTCAGCTAAGCTCCTTAATATGTTTCCCATAGGAATAAAGTTTGAACTGGAAGCAAAATTGGAAATTTTCTGTACAGAAAAAGTGCAACACATATGCTACATGCTTGATTAAAACTTTGGCTTTCTATTGGTTATAGTATTAAACGTCGGAGAGAATTATTGGCAATTTGAGAAAGAAGGGATGTGACAGGTGGGTGTGGCAAGAGGGATCTGATTTTCTAGTTTAGCGCTCTGTATCCAAATAAGATTGAAGGCTATAAAACTTATGTATTACCTGATTAATAACTATATTATAATGAGTAATTTATGCTAAATTATGTACTTCTTGGAGGGGTAATAAATAAATTAGAGAAAAGGGAAGACTAGAGAGTAAGTGTCAATTCTCCTACTAGGGGAGGTTGAGTTTTATTTAAATATTTCCTTATGAAATTAAGAACTTAAAAACATACATTAAAATTTGATTTATTAGCTAAATTTTGATACCAAGTTTATTTGTATACATAGATAATAAAGTAGTTTAACTCTCTCACTACGATCTTGGTAGATTCAACCTAAAAATTCCATACTATAACTTCTAATGTGTTTTGTGTATCTTCATGCAATTTTGCAAGCTTTCACTAAGTATTAAGAGCATTTAGACACAAAATCAGAATTTTGAATGAATTTGTAAAGTTTGGGTTGTAAATGTTGTTGTATTTTATTTCAGAATTGTTAATGAAGTATTTTCACTAAAACTTTCTCCATGAATATATGGAGTCAAAATGTTGACTGCTCCGAGTGTGAAATGATTTGCAATTTAAGATTAAAAACACTTTTATTCATCTGAAAAATCTAAAATTTTCTTCTACATAGCCTCTAAAACCTCCCAATTAAATTTCAAATATTTTTCTTCCAGTAAAACTTTATATTTTATCTGTTATTTTCTCTACCTTAACTCTATAAGAGGTTGGTCAGTTTGTCCAACCTTGTAACCACCAAAACAGGAAAAATTGAAATAAATCTAAATTACCCTAGAATGATTTCAAATTGTAACATGTAATTACATTTATTTATCGTAAATAGCTTTAAACTCTTAACAGTATACATCTGTTTATACTTAAATTTAATTTTTTATTGCTCTTTGAACTACGTCTAACTAATATTCCTACTGTAAAATTTGTAAATCACTTGGCAAACGTTGTGAGCTCATGTTACCCTATCAAATTACATAATACACAGGCTACTCACAGGCACACCTCATAAAAAGTATTATTAATTAATCAAACCTTATCTAACCTAAAAGTTTCTAATTTTTAATATTGCCTTATAAAGTTAAAAACTTGTGTTAAAATTTGGATTATTAGTTATGTTTTATGCCAAGTTTATTCATATACTAAGATAAGAAAGTAGTTTAATTTAATTTTGAATGTAACTTAGAAAAACCTTGTGTTGTGCTGAAAAGGATACTTGTAGTGAGAGAGTTAATTAAATTTTGAATGTAACTGTGTAAAAGGTTGACATGCACACTTTGACCTACCTGATGCAAAAGGGTTAAGGAAAGTATTTTTGTAAGTTGAATTTAAATTGTATCTCTTAGCAAGAACAAAATAAAAATAATTTTTTATGCTTTGGATGTAAGGTCAAAAACACGCAATAAAAAAGCTTCAGTTTAGTGTATTCATATATAACTAATAGTTAGAAATAAGAAAAAATATTTCTTCTCTGACAAACGTCTTGGTCTTTTTTTGTTGGATAAAATTAAGAAAAACAGAAATTCTCTAAATTAAACTGAACCAGCAGAAACTTAGTTTATTCTTCTATAGCCTTAGGGTTCTTCTCTAAATTTATTTTCAACAACATTGCAATTTATCTGACTGCTGTGAATTAAATTCATCCTAATTCCAAGTACCACTTTTGTCAATCTGAGAATGCTGCTTGTACTGAATTTTCTGATTTCAGTAGCTGGCAATAAAACAAATAGCCAATAACTTAGCGTGTTATTTGAAATCAAAATAATTTTTATTTGGCCATCTGCAGTAACATTTGTAAAGTTTGGGTTGTAAAGGTTGTTTTATTTATTTATACTTACAACAAGTCCACATTTAACAAAAGATAAGTGGTAAGACTGTAAAGACACGGAAATATAGCTTTAAATCAGTATGGTTCTTGAAAACCTAGCCGGACAAATTAACAGATAATATAGTAAATTTCCATTGTTTCAGTGGTAATGGTGGTGTTGTCTTAAACATCATCCAGGGCTGTTTGAGAGCAGACTTTCTCTTGCCTTTTTTTCTTTTTCATAGTACTTTTGGCTTTCATTTTGACCTTTTTTACAGATAATACTACACAGAACCATACTCACGTGCAGTGTGTCATTTATGGTGCTTTCACACATAGGACCCATTGGAATCTACATTAACACTTTCATGTCGGCTAGGTCAAAATGCACAAGGCATAAACTTTTTACAGACTTACCTTCAAAACTTAATTAAAGTACTTTATTATCAATGTATATGAATAAATTTTGCATCAAAATGTAGTTAATAAATCAAATTTTTATATTATATAAGTTTAAGTTCTTAATTTTATAAGGAAATGTTTTTAAAAAATCTCAATCTCTCCAACTAGAAGAATTGTGACATTTGCTCTCAAGGTCTTCCCTTTTCTCTAATTTATTTACCACCCCTTATAGAAGTATGTAGTTTAATGTAAATTTATTAATATAATGTGAAGAACAAAAATGTTTGGCTATTGTAGAATTTGCATAACCTCTAGCACCTCTGAAATTTATAGTTACAGGTTTATCAGTATCCCTGTATATTGTATCTGGCATTTACTTTCCTCTACCATGAATTGTTGCTAAATTATTGATGTAGAGTGAAATTAATTAATATGAAAGTGTAGTAGGGTAATCAGTAATGTCTTATTGTAGTATTCCAGATTTTATTAATATCCTTACCTGTTTTTTCTATAAAGTATGTTTTTAATTTTGGTTGTAATAAGTGTTGCTGTAAGATGCCTTATATGAATGAACATGTGTATGATAATATAAAGATTATTGCTTGGAGGGATTGTCTGTTTTTCAATTCAAGTCTATTGGTAGATAAGTTATGTATTCTTATAATATTTAATCAGTTACATGTAAGAACTTTTACTTTGTTTTTAATATGGTAAAGAAAAACAACACATTCTAACATTTTCCAACAGTTTTTAGTGAAAGTTTGCTATTGTGATAAAATACACAAAAAATCAAAGATTCCAGATTTATTGTGTTTAATAAAAATAGTCTATGATCTCAGGAAGTGTTAAGTAGTACTAAACGGTTATCATATTTTATGTTGTGTGTGTTATAAATTTGACAATTCTAACTTATTTTTATCATTATTTGTTTAATGTTAAAGATAATTGTAGGTTTAGGGTGTAGCCATTATTAAATTTGGATTTTTATTTCTCCAGTTTCCTTGAAATGGAAGTTACATTTTGAATTTGTTACGACAAACACATCATTCCCAGAGTTACTAGTTCCTTCAGATCCTTCAGACAGTGTGACTTTACAGGGACCTGAATCTTTGGATGTTCAGACAATGGTGTGGGACCTGCCAATTAAAATTTTCCCCACCCACCCTGTCCAAGTAGCTAATGGGATACAGTCCACATCTCATTCTAGTATCTCCATCACATGATGTCACCATTCTGAACATTGATTAAAGATGTGTTTTGTTTCTCACATATTACTTGATATCCAAGATAAATTGGCTTATAGAATATTCAGAACTATTTAACTTATGATAAATATTCAGTGTAATTTTTCAGCCTGTATGTCATGTACATTAATACAAAAATTAAAATTAATTATCTCTATAATGTTGTGGGTGTTGTTGCAAACGTTTTTTTCATACTCAACTCACATAAATCAACAATGTGTGATGAACAGTATAATTTTTTTGTGTGTACAGTACAAACCCATTAAATCCAATACAAATTGAGCACATACTAGAAAGTGGTGCATGATGCACAACCAAAAGAAATTCTGTGAACAGGATATTTCTCAAATTAAATATTGATACCTGAATAATTAAAAAAACTAAAGGGTACCTGGGTTTTTGAGTACCCACCCTAACCTCCAGTAATTTCATGTAAGAGGACATTCCATTAGACTATTATTATGCTAAACGTTTTTTTGCACTGACATTCTCTAGTCATATATATATTTCTACTAAACAAGCAAAAAAATATTTTTGTTCTGTGCAAAGTTCCCTAACTGAACTTTTTTGTTTTTTAAAGAGACTGTATGAATGAAAGTATGTGTGTGTGTGTGTGTGTGTGTGTGTGTGTGTGTGTGT
>NW_013666405.1:417811-422652 GCF_000517525.1 Limulus polyphemus
ACGTTTTTAGTTTTTTAAAGGTTAAGTAACGTAGTATAGTAATAGTAAGTAAGTAGTGTGTGTGTGTGTGTGTGTGTGTGTGTGTGTGTGTGTGTGTGTGTGTGTGTGTGTGTGTATATATATATATAGAAAAAAGGTAGCACAGCCATGGTCATATCAGCCATACAAGATCCTGAAGCCCTGTGAAAGTATTTGTTTTGATATCTGAAATCACAGCTGTGCATAATTGAAATGTGAAAGAAAATTACTGATGGTTTATCAAACAAGCATTTATGACATTCATTCACTAGTCAAAAGTCTAATAAGTACAGGAATTCATTTTAACCTTGGTACAACAATGTACTTGTTGAATTGAAAATATTAATTTTACACCTCAGCTTATAAATGAGTAAATTATTTTATTTGTAGACTGTTCATCATTAGCCCTAGCTAAGACCTTAAACAAAATAGAATGAATGATAACATCACATTTGCCTAAGGCAAACTCAAGTATACTTGACTTTATGGTGATCTTAGATTAGCATGTTCTTTCACACATGTTTGTAATTTTCACTAAGTAAACTTATGAACTATAAACAAATGATTGTAAATTCAGAATTTATTCCTTTAATTTAAGAAACATCTAAGGAAACAAACTTGAACCTTAGTTGTACCTGCAGGTATACCCCACAAATGACATTTTTCAACTGCTCTTAATAATCATAGTATATTCACCCATATTAGGTAAACTAATAAGTAAAGAATATTTAGGTACATCACTTATACATGGTATGTTAACACTTCACTTATTTAAATAATTATGAAGTATTCTATTTATGATATAACCTGGAAAATTATTTTTACACAATTCTTGAATAGTCATAAGCTCTTTATGTAAATTCTCATACATGCTAGATATCACATAAGCATGTTAGTTTTATTTTTGATAAATTTTACTGTGTTGTTTTTTCTCTGATTCATACTGTTTTCTTTTTTATAGCAGACTGAGGTGTAAGCATTTGGCAACATTGCCTTTCTGCTTGAAATTCATATGCCAAAGTTTTTTTGTTTTTTTCCAGTTTTGGTTGGATAACATGGGTGGTGGTTTCATAAATTTATTTCTTTGTATCATAACGGTAGCTTATGTGGTTGATAGCTTAGCCATAAAATTAATCTGCAAGCATGGTGAAATAGTATCTGCACTAACTTTTATTGAAAATACTCTGAATAAAAGTTGCAAAATACCCACACATACAACTAGTGTATATTTAAACCTAATTGTCACCTTACATTTTTCTTTAAATTTCAATCTTACAACCATCTTCGTAGTTTACAGATTTACTTGTCCTCAATGTTCCACCGAAAAAAATTACTAAGATTTGAGAAAGAACATGCAACCCTAAAGTCACCCATAAGTCAGATATACTTGAGCATTCCCTAGGCAAATATGATGATGTCATCCATTCCAACTGGTATAAGATCTTAGTGCCAATAATGAACACAGACCCTGAATAAATGAGTTTATAAGCTGAAGCCTAAAATTAATGTTCTCATTTTGGCAAGTACATTATACTTGAAGTTATAAAAATATAGTGAACTTGATGCAACAAATGGACATAAAGATGCACCTTTAACAAAACTACCTTATTAATTTTTATATTTCATATTACTCTAAAAACATAGCTTAATACTAAAAAAAATTAAAACATTTATATAATAATGTAAGAATACTAATATAATTTATATTCTAAGAATCCATGAATGAAAGCAAAGAAGAACATGTTATATCAACCAAACTACATCTACCATATCCAGTGCCCAATACTCAGGCACAATAATTGCATTTAGAACCTAAATAATGGAATACAAGACTATCTTGATTTCTTCTTTGGTATGTACCTGTGAGGGTAGAAAGAAGAAAGGTTGAGTACCTGGTTGACAGGAGCAACCAGAACACTGGTGAATTTTTCATTATATTTAGCCCTGCACTCTCGCCAGTGGATAGAGAGGTAGTTTCATGGGTCCCCCAGTCATTTCTGAGAAACGTATAAATATGGTAAGAAAATTTGGTCTCTGAATATCCCGATAAGTGCAAAAACATCCTGAACTGTGGAATATTTCCAATCAATCAACACATTTAAGCAAGTTAGTTGACAATACGGCTAAAGCTTTGGAAAGAAGTTATATTATTGGTCTTAAAGATACTGAGAAATCTACTAAAAATAAGTTCAAATGAACATGGTTGGAAAATCTATTAGTGTCAAACTGAACTGTGGAGGAAATTATTGCAATGTGACTTGTACATCTGGTGAGTCTGTATGGAAAGTGAATGTTGCTGGAAAAGTATTGTGTATAGACTGAAATGACTATAAATTAAGACTAGTGCGGTGCTTTAGTTTTTTTTAATGTAAGTGATAAATTTGACTATGTGCTATCAATGCTATCACTAGATATGAGCAAAGAAGCAAGGAAAAGCAAAAAAACATAAGCATTTTCCTGTATGTAAAGAAAAAGCTTATTGAAGATGGAAAGAAGAGAAAAATAATAGTATTATATTCTAGGTGAAAATAGTACTGCTAATATTGCATTTTCATTCAGCTGTTCTACCTCCACTGAAGATAGTTGTAATGATGACTGTTATTACCAAATATCTAAAAACATGATCATGCTGCATATGGACATTACTTACAAAAAAAAACTTCTAGATAATCCTCTTCTGCAGGCACTATCTGTCATTGGCCCTTTAGTGAAAGAATGGTGTCTGTTGTAAAGAATTAAAAGCCCTTCCAGCTTTACTTTTCAGTTCAGCTAACTTAAAATGAGTGAGAATTATTTCAGATGGAGGTACAACAATATCAGCTATAAACATTCAGCTACAGGACTAAAATAGTTTATCACACACAAGTTCACCATAGACTTCAAAATAAAATGTAACGTGTTTGTTTCAGTCCCTGCATATGAAAGAGACTTTATATTAAAACAAAGTATCTAAACAGAACAATAGATTTTATAACTTTATGCCTTACTAAAGCAAAATTTTTCTGTAGTAAATGTAGATCATACTTATTACTGTGCTGTTTATGACCTTGTACAATAACATAAATATTAGTATGTATTATACATAATCACAAATAAATTGTTCACTGAAAATTTGGTGACCATATATTTTACATTGAATATTATTAAATTAAATTTAAGGAAAAATAATGTTAACATGAATAATAATTGCCTCCTAAAAACATAAGAATTAGAGCCAGGAAAATCTGAGAATGCACCAAAAAGAGTTTAAGGTTCTTTAGCTTCTGGAGACCCAGACCCCTGGCTTAATGATTTTTCCCCTTGGTCTTTTCCATCAACAATTTTTTTGGAGTTTTTGATTTTTTATTGTCATCATGTTTGAATACCAGGGCTCATCAGGCTAGCTAGGGTAGAAGAGACACAGTAGTGGCCTAAGCACTATATATCAGAATGAAATAACCCCATGGATAATTTGTGACATGCTACAACGAGTGTATTTCATGTGTGTGTGTGTGAATGTATATATAAGTATAATCAATTTTCGTGAACAAAACTGTTACGGTGTGAACCACAACAAACAAACGTAATTAAAATTTTACATAAATCATTTACAAATATGTTTCAGAATATATTCCTTTGCTACCATTACTTTTGTGAAGATTCACCTGCTGGTATTTTGTTATTGAATAAAAGTTTAACTTTCACTATTGAAACATTTTTATACATACCGTTTTATTTTAAACTAACAAAAATAGTTGAAGGTCAGGTACTTCACAGTTACTTGTTGATGAAAATGATATTTTCAATGTTCATATAGTTATGAAATTTCACAATTACAGACTAAACAATGTATGAGCAGACTTGTCTAGTGAGCTATTTTATTTTTATACAAGCTATGCTGAAGCTAAAGTGTATGAAAAAGATTGTATGAGAATTGTACTGTATAAATTTTGTAGCAGTAAAATCCTTAGTTTTTCAGTGTTACATCACGCACTTGAGTTGGATCCAATGTCAGTGTAATGTTCTGTAAAAATTAAAAGTACTGTAAAGAAAATGAACAAAAGTTGTGATTAGACTTATGATGGTTGCCTTGTTGAGATGAAAGTAAACTTCTAATGTAGCAGTATTTAAAAAAATCAAATAAAATACAACAGTGATTAAAATGAACTATGAAAAGTTTATTTGTTCTCCAATTTTTTAACAGTAGAGCAAGAAACTTCCTTTTTTTGATATTCCAGTTTAATGCATTTAGCAATATTTTCTTGTTTTTTTCCCAATCACAGTTTTCATAGTTGGTGTGTAGAATATTTACTATACAACTTGTACTATACAGCCAGCTAAACTTTTTTAACTCACAGATAAAAACTACAACTGTATTATGCAGCCAGGTAAAATTTTCTAACCCACAGATAAAAAACAACAACTGTACTATACATCCAGCTAAACTTTTCTAACTCAGTGATAAAAACAACAACTGTACTATACAGCCAGCTAAACTTTTTTAACTCACAGATAAAAACTACAACTGTATTATGCAGCCAGGTAAAATTTTCTAACCCACAAATAAAAACAACAACTGTACTATACATCCAGGTAAACTTTTCTAACCCACAGATAAAAACAACAACTGTACTATACAGCCAGCTAAACTTTTCTAACTCAGTGATAAAAACAACAACTGTACTATACAGCCAGCTAAACTTTTTTAACTCACAGATAAAAACTACAACTGTATTATGCAGCCAGGTAAAATTTTCCAACCCACAGCTAAAAACAACAACTGTACTATACATCCAGGTAAACTTTTCTAACCCACAGATAAAAACAACAACTGTACTATACAG
>NW_013666406.1:0-10586 GCF_000517525.1 Limulus polyphemus
TCTTCAAATTATCCAGCAAATTGAAAAGTCAATACTATTATTCTATTTGTTTGTTTGTTTTTTGAATTTCGCAGAAAGCTACACGAGGGCTATCTGTGCTAGCTGTCCCTAATTTAGCAGTGAAAGACAAGAGGGAAACCAGCTAGTCATCACCACCCACCACCAACTCTTGGGCTACTCTTTTACTAACGAATAGTGAAATTGACCATCACATTATAATGATCCCATGGCTGAAAGGGCAAGCATGTTTGGTGGGATGGGAATTGGAACCCGCAACCCTCAAATTGTGAGTTGAGCTCCCTAACCACCTGGCCATGCCGAGCCCTATTATACTGAAATCATATGAAAGCTCCTGGGTTTTATGCTTTAATGATCTCTCCAAATTTACAAAAACCAACCGAAAAACATTAGTGACCTTCAGTTTTTCTTTTTTTTGCAGTAATTAACTACACACAAATGCATATTCTGCTTATGTGTGTAGTTAAACACCTCTGAAAAGATATAAAATAATTCTGTTAGGATTCTACAGCACATACTTTACAAATATATATCTACTGGGAAAACCGTTTTTTGTAACTGTATACTAAACACAAGTTAACTAGTATTTTATCTGTTAAGCCTTTGAATGTTTTTGTAAAAACGCTATCTTTATAAAACAAAATGTAATCTAAAATCCTACTTTTAACAACATAAAAGGATTTGTTTCATGAAACAGCTATTTCAACTACAATCTTACTTCTTGTAACTAACTTTCTTCCCTCCAGGATTCGTACTTCGGTAGCATTAAGCCACTTATGAGATGCTTGAGTAATGATTTTTCATTCTTATTGACTAGCCACAAACTGCAGTTTTATGTGTAATTACCTCAAATTTAGAAATAAATAAATAGTTGTTACTAAAAGATGCCAGACATTTCTTTGAATTGGATTCAGAGGTTTGTCAAAAAAATGATAATATCTTATTGAAGTTTTATTCTATCAAACATTACAAATATGACATCAATACAATGAAACTCACATTTTTTTACTTCTTTGAAGCGAGTTGGTCTTATAGGTTCATACAAAGCTCCCATCATGATCAATCTTTTCTCCCCAGCCTATTTTAATAAAATTACTAAATAAAATATATCCTGGAAACTCATAATAAAGAAAAAGGCAAGATCAGCAAGTAAAAAATACTCATTAAATTCTAACATTAGATGCACTAAATACATAAGGTTAATTTTTTTTATATACTTATCACTACTTTTGATTAAATATTAACCACAGCAATGAAAGAAAGAAGAAATTGTCATCATATGAAGTTTATACTGTTATGCAATGGATTTGTTGGAAATGTATGTATGAGCAATCAAAACTTTAAAAACTAGCTAGATGAAGATTTCACAATTCAAAACAGCAACGTTTTAATTTTCCTATACTGAAAATGTATTTTCGATAATTTCTTTCCTCGGCTCACAAGATTAGCTTTTCCCATTTTATGCTGCCCTCTATATGCGATTTTTTATAATGCATGCCACAAGTCTTCTGCACCCCCTATTGGAATCAAAGATTCCAACATGTTCTAATGCAAATCATCATGCATCATCTCCCCATGAATAGGAGAGCATTACTATCATGTGACGCATGTGACTCCCTCTATGCACCACTACCGAACCATCACTTCAAAATTTGGCAGAAGATGTAAGCATCAAAAGATTATGGGGAGGAGTGTGGGAAGTATGAACGAGGGAAGTACCTATCAGAAATACATTTTCAATACAGGAAAATTATAACTTCTGATACGGTACTTCCCTCTTCTCACAAGATTAGCTAGAATCCCACATTGAAAAGGAGGAGGGACAGTTGTGAGGGAAGAACAGATGTACTCCCTGAAAGTGTCCTTAGGATACTTTTGTAGAAGAAAGAAACAGATCAGATGATCTGAGGTGGGGCAATGCACCACTTTTGAACCAGATATCTCATTGCCATGAACAGCTAGGAACAGAAATGGTGGAAAACGAGAGCACATCCGAGTGGGAGAAGATAAGTCAGGAAAGTGATCCCAACCAGATAAATATAGAAACTCAATCCCACAGAAGTAAAGTGGGTAATGTAGGATGTGTCCCATGGTTTAGAATGGCTAGGGCATAGTGGACTGTACTCAGTAAGTCAACTACATCCAAAACCTCCTTCTTGGGTACCAAAATCCATACAAGGGTAGGATGAGAATCATACTGATTACACTTCAAACCCCAAAATCATGGATGTGGGGAAAACACTGACTCCAGGGCAGAACACAGGATTAGCATTGAGCCAGGTATCCGAGAATGTATCCTCTGGTATTCAAGGGAAGTCTGTCCCATGCAATCAACTCTTGTAACAGTGAGACTGGTCTGAAATGTCCAAAGATCAATAATATCCATGTTGCAAGAGATAACAAAGGAGTGACCAGGACAGAAATAGAAAAATCTCACATATACTTTCCATGACACACTACACAGAAGGAAGAATTGAGGGAGAAAGATGGACAACCCTAAACCTGTGTGAGGACTTAAGTCCAAAACCAGCCCATGGGGTACCGACATCCGCACAAAAGTATGATGAGGACACCCAAACGAAGGGGTGATCTGCATTTAGATGTCTCACTCCTTAGTATGTGTCACTCAATCCGGAGGATGGTATGCCTTCTACACCAGTAGAACACCACCACCTTACTTTGAACTGAATGGTTATAGCCATCTATGTGGAACCCATCCAGTAGGATGCCTCCATGGTCAACCACCCTAGTGGTATGGAACTGGCAAGTGGTAAGGACTCTCATACTCCACTGGAAGAAGGGGGAGGAAAGAGCATTGGAAAATCTGGAGGAATGGTTACAACCGAGACAGTGCAATGGGTGATTTTGAGAAGCACACCATCCCGATTATTCAATCGAGGCATAGCAGGGCTGGGCACCTATCTACTTCTGCTTTACCCATGCTGTCCATGGGTAGTACAGTATGGGATGGGTTTACTTATGAAGCAAATATGATGAGGTTATGGCCCATCCAGTGATTTTGTGAAACACCCCATCTCGAAGGTGAGTGTGTGGAGCCATGGAAAGAGTGTGCAAATCAACATGGCATACAGTGTGTATTTGGTTGTGTGTGTAAAGAATACCCAGTCAGACACCACTCACCACAAATCAGGTTCCAAGAGATGAATTTGAAGCAAGGGCTCTCGAAAGAAAAGAAAGCATTAATAAAGACTTACCTAGTGTTATAGCCACACCGAAGTCTGAAATATAGCCACAGATGGTAAGCGATACCCCAAAGAAGCAGAAATTGCAATGTGATGTAAGTAATGAGAGATGAACGTTTGTGGGGTGATCCACATGCCCAACTGCAGGTGTCGGATTTGATGGGAGGTAACACAACAAAGCAAACTGAGAAGACGACAAAGAAGAATAAGCCAACTGGATTAAATGATGAACCCAACTGGTAAGAGTAAAGGGAGAAAGATCCCAAGAGGAAGAGGGTTGCCATAAGATAAAGAGATGGGAACCCCTGAAAGAAGCTGTATGGGCAATATAACAATGAAGGGCACGCACCGGGCATAGAAATATATACAGATCAGAATGAGGGTAGAGATGAGAAAAAGAGGGAAGAGAAATGGGCTAAAAGGAGGAGTTACACTTGTGACCTGCTGAGGTCTTGGGAAGGAAGGAATGATCTGGGTAAAGAAGAAGGTAGTTTTGGTGGTACAGCATGCAAGTGATGTCGATAGTGAACAGATCCAACTGATAGATGAAACAAAGAGCACGAGGCAATGGGCTCAAATGGAGGTAAAGAAAGGGAATGGAGTACCAAGTTAATGTCCCAATGTGAAAGTACCTGACGCCTAGGTGGTCGACATATCTGGAAAGAATGGATAAAAATGGCAAGGACAGGGGAAAGAAAGACCCCGCAGTAACAACAAAATGGAAAGTATGGAATAGGGCTGCTCGATAATCTGATATTAAAGGTGATCGAAGACTCCTTCTCTAAAAGCTAAGTAAGAATCTTGGAGCTACCAGCAACCATAGGATGAGAAGCTGGGATACCCTGAGCCAGGGCCTAGGTGTGAAAAACATTACATTTCCACTGACATACTGCCATGGATGAAGGACGAATGGAATGAACTAAATGAAATGCCACCCAACATGTGAAACTGATCTCCTCACCAGGGACTGGACAAAAACCAGGTGTGAAGACGGAGGACTTTTAGTGTGGGATTCAGAACTGGGGACTGGGGTTGATGAAGAAGGTCAGGGAATAAAGGAAAAGGGATGGGAGGGAATAACAGTAAATGGAGTAATCAAGGAAACCACAGTTGAGTGGGCCAGTAAGGAGCAATCAGAAGGACTTTGCCCTAACTGGTATGGAAGAGGAAGACTACCCGATGAAGTAATCGGATAGGAGGATAGACATAAAGAAACTTGTTTGACCAATCCTGGCTGAAGGCATCTATAGCTAAAGCCTGAGAATGGGGAACCAGGGACCAAAAGAAAGGTAACTGGTGATTAAGGGCAGTGGCTAAGGCACCGATACGAGGAATACCAGTCAGACCGGGAAAGAAAATCTGCCACATTATTGAAAGTACCTGGTACGTGACACTCCACCAAATGAATGTGATGATTGTGGGCCCAAAAGAGAAGATCCAATGTTAGAAAACACAGGGATCTTGACTGGGTACAACCTTGTTGATTGATATGAGCCACCACTGTTGAATTATCGGAATGAATTATGACCAAACGATCTCTGAAGATGGGACAAAAGTGATCTGAAGCCCAACAAACAGCAAGGTGTTCAAGGATATTGATATGAAGAGAATATTCCCTGACAGAAACCAAGGACTCAAAGCCTCCTGGTGATCGACCTATGCAAAACAGCCCTAAAGGAATACATCCACGAACAAATCTAAATCTGGCCATGGAGGAAGAAGCGGGACACCCGCTGATGTATGATCCTTGTCCAACCACCATCAGAGATCATCCACGATTAGGAAGGAAGGGATATAGGAGCATCCAAAGCAAGAAGGGCCCATTGAAGGGATCATATATGAGCCTGTCAGAAGGGTATGAGAGGAGTCATAGAAGACTATATCCCCAAAAGCAATAGAACATCGTGGGCAGAAAGTGAAGGAGCAGACAGGGTGTTCTGACTGGTCAGTTCCATAGAACAGTACCAGAGAGGATAAGGTTGGGCCTAACTGAGATGGCTGTTGAAGAAAACACCCAGATGAAGGAAGGACTTCTCCTATTTGATCAACCAACCCACCTGAGCAGCTTCAAGAAGGAGCTAACAAGTATGACAGGCTGACTCCCATGAGCAAGAAGAAGCTAGTCGTCCAGGTAAAAGTGAAAAAACAACCCAAGAGCATGAAGATGTAGAGTGAAGGTTCACACCACCTGACAGAAAATGTTTGGTGCCGGAGACAGCATGAAGGGTAGGGCACAAAATTGGTACACCACCCCATGATGGACAAACCAATGATAAGGATGAGAATGCTCTGATATGGGAATATGCAGACAAGCATTATAGACATACACCTTGGTCATACAAAGACCCAGTAGAAAAAGACCACTAAAGGGTAAAGTAGGATTCCATGGTGAAGCGTGGGGTGTGAACATATCGATTGAGATTGGAGAGGTTGATGACTGGCCTCCAGTCCCCTGTCTTTTTGGGAACTACAAACAACAAATAAACCACATTTGCAGGACCAGAGCTGAAGATGACAGGTGGGCCAACATGCAATGAAGAGGGAGAGGACAATCCCTAGAAAACCCCTTCAGGGTTCCTGTGAAGAGCATCAGACAGGAGAATGATGACATATAATCAAAATTCCTCGTCAGCCTGGCCAGGCTCGAAAGGCTCAGGAGGAAGAGGAGCAACAGCAAGGGTGTGTGGAAGGCTTGTGGCATGCATTATAAAAAAAAAGGTTGCATACAGAGAGCAGCACAGGAAAGGCTAATCTTGTGAGCAGAAGGAAGTACCATATCACAATTTATGATGTAGTTATTTCCATATGATTTATCTCAATATACTGTGTTTAGTCTAAGGCTACTTTTCAATTACTCAACATAAAGCTTATAAAACCTTATTAAGTCGTACACATTTACTTGGACTTAATCTATAATAGCAGCCTAAAACACTTAACCCTAAAGATTAACCAAAAATACTTAAGCCTAAACAGTAGCCTAACACACTTAAGCCTTAAATAGTAACCTAACATCGTAAAGCATGTTAAATAATAGTTAAATGCTTGCACAATAAAATATTAACTTGCTTTAAACCACTGATAACAAATTTTGCTGATTCACCAATGGTGTCTTGAATTGGCAATCACATTAATGACACTATAACCCACAAACATATTCATATGCTCTTTATCTACAAAATCTTTAACATTCTGACTTCTGCATTCCAGAAAAATCTTGGCTTAATGAATATTAATGTCATTGAAACATTACAATAATAGCTATCAGCAAAAGTTAAACAAACATCACGACAAACATCAGAATATCTTTCAAACTTGTACCAAGATTCAACTTGCACCATGTGAATATAATATGTTAAGGCACAACAAGTCTTAAAATAACCAATCTTGTGCTTTGCTATAAACACAAACCAAATGGTCTTAAATGACAGCTCAAGAAAGAACATATGAACAACAAATATTACAAAAACAAACTGAAATGATTAAAAGACTTAATATTAGAACAAGAAAATGGAGTTAAAGTATACCTTTAAAGCTTCTTCATCTGGAGGGGATGGAAATGGGAAATTCACCACCTTGTCTATATACATAGCCTATAATTACAGTTTTTGTAAATATATTGATACATGTTAAGCAGACACATAAACAAAACAGGGATACTTAAAATTTTAAACTATAAGAGTTAAAAACAGCTAAAATGAGGTTTATAAAAATAAATAATGGTGTTAACTTGATGGTGACATTTTGTTGCTTTTTCTGAACCTCACTTTAGTTGATTTTAATTCTGTGAAAGTTCATGTATATGAAGCAATAACTCTTATCGATGATTGTTTACTTTTAAAGTGTGCTACTTCAAGAAAAAAAATTAAACATTACATAATGATGGGCTTTTTTATCATATATTTACTAAATGTAAATTCATTGCTTGAATAACTACAAATGTATATATAGTAAAAGCTTTATTATCTGCTCGACCTGGGTAGTGCCAGAGGACAAAAATTCCAGTTACAAAAGCATTTTCCTCAACATTTTAAAGAAAAATGTGCAGTATTTTTACATTATTTATAACAATAACAAATGCTGTAAAAAACCTTAAACTGTATAAAAAGAAAGTAAGCACAATGTGAATCATAATACAAGTGGCTAACAACTAAAACTTGTGTTACTAAATGGCAGCATCAGTTAAGTACAGTCGTAAACTTTTGAGAAGGCTTGAGAGCATTCTGAACATTAAAGATGGAACTGTAATGAATGCCAGTTCCTACAATGAGAATTTGTATTTTAAGATATTAAATTTCTGGATGCAAAGATGCCAGAAAACAAAGCTTTTACTGTGTGTGTGTGTTTGTGTATATATATAGTCAATACCTTCATTTGTAATACCAGATCATCTACTGGCCTCCTGGTAATTTCTGGGGCAGAAAACTGGGTAAATTCATCATTGAAGACGGCTGATGAATACAACCTAACAAGAGAAAAAAGTCAACTTCATGAAATAATTGGATAACTTCAAAGTCTTGTGGAAAATGATTTTCAGTTAAAAAATAGATCTTTTTTTCAAGAATGCACATGTAAACAATTAACTAGATGGATTACTATTAACAATTTAAAACAAATATTACATGAAGTAAAACTATTGAAATGATTTCTGTGTGTAAGAAAAGAATCTAGAACAAATCATATCACTTGTTCTAGCATTACACATATGTTACATTTAAAATACCACTCATGGACCAGTGTGAGAGATACTTCAGTCAAAGCTAATGAGATTGGAATATTGTGTGCCAAATTCCAAACTTGTACAAGAAATTGTTCTTAAGTTGAGGTATGTTAGTAATGCCTGACTCCCATGACTGCACTCTGACAGCAAAGAAAGCAGTACAGAAATGTTTTAATTGTAAAGCTGAGGCTGTTTCCATAAAGATAATGTTTATGACCCTTACTTCAACAACAAAATTTGTACAAATATTTCCTCATTGTGTCAAAACACATTATATATAAATGAAATATTTTCCACTTCACTTAATGAAACAGAAAATCATCAGTAAAATTGTTTTTGTGTTAACCTATATGCAGATAAAAATAAAACCTAAAAAAAAATGTGGGCCTATATTTACAGAGTAGAGATCACAAACAATAAACTTTCAGTTAAAAAGCTTTTCAATGTTTAAATATTAATCAAAGAGATAAAAAATACCTATAGCAATGACCAGGAGCTGTCCTTCCAGCTCGACCAGCTCTCTGATTAGCTGATGCCTTAGATGTCCAACTGACCAAAAAGGCAGATATTCCACTAACTTGATCATAAACACGGGTTTTCACCTGAAATAAAGCTTGTCTTAATTCAGAACTCTACAGACTTAAAAAGACAATGAGTAAATCATCAATTTTTTAACTAGTACAAATGTACTGGGGGAGACTAAAACATACATCAAACAAACTTGTAGGAAGATTCAATTCTAATTAATACAAGTACACTAATCCTGTAGACTTTTCCTTGGAACATAATTACACTTCCATAAGAAACACTCCCCTTAATAAAAATATTGAAAGATTTTAAAACATAAAATACCCAATAGTGATTATCAAGAAGAAAATAAAAATACTCCATGTTTTATGTTTTCTATAAAAATATGGCTGTAAAATTTTATGATTCACAATATACTCTTACTTTCCTAAGAAATCTTCTTTCATAAAATTTGTTGTTTTTATACAGACTATCAGTTCTACCTATTTCTTATGATGAAAATAAATTAACATTTTACAAACTGCACCACAGTTCCACTATTCCTGACCTATAAGGACTACAATTTCCACCTACTTCTTTAAATGTAGAACAGTAAACTATCACTTTACAAAATCACACCACACTTCCAGTGTTCATGATCTTAGTTTGTTAGCAAGCAATGTTTAAATTCATAATGGTTTTTCTACAACTAACAACAGAAAAAGATTTATTTGTACAACATTTATATTTCATGAATTTGAACAAAAACTAACAGCTAAATATGACAGAGTAACCTTTTATTTTCATATTATGTATAATTTTTATATATTAATTGGAAAGATATATGACTTCTCACTTCTGAAGTTGACAACTTGTATTAAGATTATAAACTTGAATAATTATTCCTAACTATATAATTAAAATCACAGGCCTCTCAACAACATGTTATAAAGGGTCAGTTGATTTCCAGTTCTTCTAGATAGCATTAAATGTTTTTCTGTCTTGAAAGAACTTACTCTCTGTGATGTTTGTAATTGATATCCACAAGCTGTGTAAAGGAAGTCTGTTTCTGCATGTGCTAAACAGATGGTAATTACTGACCACAACAGTGCATGTTTAAACATGCAAGTGTTGCAGGAGTGATAATTCTTGTGTGTACATTTTACAAAAATATTAATAACATTTAATAGCAATAAATGTTTATAAATATTGTTTTTAGATTTATTCTAATGTTGATTGTTTAACATTTACATTAAGAAAGACAAAATAATTTAACATTTTCATGGTTTACTGCTGCTCATCTTATAACATACCTTATGGTTTGTTAGTGAATGTCACAAATAGAAAATATATTTTTTTTCTAATTCATATCCTTTGAGTGAATATTATACCAATATACGTACCTATTAACGTAATATAGCTGACCCTGTATAACAGATGATGATCCTGAGAATTTTGTTACCAGTAGACCAAATGACACAATCAATTATTAATAAAATGGAAGGCCTAAAATCAGAACTTTTTTATCTTTTTATGCAATCATAAACTAATAAAAAATTCAAAAATACTTTTACCTTCCCAGTGTCTACTACATACTTAATATTGGGAATTGTCAGTGAGGTTTCTGCAACATTAGTTGCCACAACACACAACCTGGTACCCTCTGGTGGGGGTTGGAAAACCTATTTGAAATTACATACTTTTCTAAAACAGTTTATAGATGATAAATGATATTACTTTGATCTACTTTTCATTATATAATTTTAGAGCTTATTTTAATTATCTGAGCTGGACATTCTTAATAAAAGAAAATAAATAATTTTCATAATTTACCTTATTTTTCGGAATATTTTGAAGGTAAAGTTTTTGGGGAAAAAAGCTACAGTTGCATTTGAAAGATGTTTATTGAACAAAAATTCAATTTGATACTTTAAAAATTAGTATATATTGTTCTAAACACAAAAGAGCTCAAAACATCAAACTAAGAAAATATTGTAAATCAAAAAAAGGTTTACTGTTATTTAGTTTGGTTCAAAACCTACAAAATCTTCATTGCTTTTACTGTAATTTATTTTTTTTATTATTTAAGTAATTTGTTATAAATATATGTGAATATATATATATATATATATCTATACAGA
>NW_013666406.1:11211-13112 GCF_000517525.1 Limulus polyphemus
TGGTAAGTCAAGAAGTATATTAAAAATGTTACAGAAAAACAAAACAAACTAGAGATGGAAACACACCAACTAAACATTTTAACTAAAGTTAACATTTTCCTTTCCTGAAAGTATATTTCCAATAGATACTCACACCTATTCACCCAATTAAGTTATCTTCCCTGTGCTCCTCCCTTAAAGATTTGCATGCCACTAACTTTTAGTAAATTCCTACATACTCTCATGAGATTTTCTCATGAATTGTGCTACTTCATAATGCAGCAAAATCCCTCCACCAATAGGATGGTGACACACTTCCTTGTGCATTAACGGCCCCTATGCATTTGCACTCATGAATCTTCATTCTTTGAAGAGGTAAGTAAGAAATGTGCACTGGAAGTGAAGAGGATGGGTGGGAATGTATGTTCAGAGATATCTATCAGAAACACATTTTCAGGTAAGGAAAATGTTAACTTCTGAGACAATACCACACCCCTGCACAGAGTTAAGCTAAAATCCCACAATGAAGTGGTGAAGGCACCAGTTCAAATATTTACCTAGATAAGTTCCCTTCAGAAAGCAACAGAAGGAAGCTCATGGAGTGTGACATCCAATGACAGAGGCTCCATAAGGGCACACCCATGGGAGAACGCATCTTATATTTTCCAGGGTATACTCTTTGCCCAGGAATAAGGGAGGAAGAGGAAAACAAGCCCTATGTGTTGCTGGGATGGCAGAATAAGAACATGGGCAATCAATTACTTGCACACAAGAGGTCGGAGAGCCAATATGTGTAGCGTGGTTGGGGAACTCGCATCAACTCTACCATCAGACTTTATTGGACCAACACCAGCTGCAGAAGGAGAGCACAATAGTCATGCCACGGAGAGTAGTATGGTGTGTGTGCACACCACAACTCAACTGAACAGACATTAGTTAAAGAAGGAAGGCATGGTTTCTTAGTGCATGCTTGCCTCAACTCAACAGATGACATTCACAGGAAGAGGGCACATGTTTAGAGTGTGCTCACCTTGACTCAACTGAGCAGACATGACCACAGGAGGAGAGCAAGCATTAGTAGTGCATGCTCACCTCAGCTCTACTGGACGATCCAAGCTGCAGGAGGAGGACACAAGTGGCATATTAACCCTTTCGATAGGGGTCACAGGTGAAAGGCCATGTCATCTTGTTTGTTAACTCACATTCAAAATTTTATTGAACTATTATTTCATGAATTTATGTCAATAAGTTTGGTATCAAACTGTAGATTATAATTAAAATGTTAGAACTGTACATTACTCAAAGGGTTAATTTAAGGATAAATATTAAAAAACACAGATAAACATCGGTTTTTGTGTGTTATGTGGTATGTTGAATGCAGCACTGGTTCAAATTAGATGTTTAAAAAGCCAAAATACTAAGTCTATAGTTTCATACAAATTAGAAACTCAAATTACAGATATTAACAAGCTAGAATATAAAATAAGAACATATTATCTTTTCTATTAATTCAGATATTGCTCACATAATAAATGAAACATAGTGGCACCCCAGTCACCTCCTTCCATTTTTGGAAATGCTCCCTTATATACACTTACTTCCATATATAACATGAATAACCAATTGGAATCTCAGAATGTCCCCCTAGTGGTTTTCTAAGCCTTTCTAACATACCTAGTGTCATTTCTGTCTTTTAAATCAAGATTTCAATGAGGTAGGTTGTGTCTTTAGTCTGCTCAAAATTTCATATTTGTTTTAGACCCAAATGCAGCTTAATTACTACGTTTGATAAATTACAGTAAAATTCTGTGGAATTGATGCAATAATTTATGAATTTTTAGTTATTCAAAAGTATATATAAAACCTAAAAAAAATATTTTGTTTCATATTCTCCACGTGCAAAATTTTTAAAGGCTTAGCGA
>NW_013666406.1:14017-17312 GCF_000517525.1 Limulus polyphemus
CCTCATCCCAGAGGCTAGGAACTAGTAAGTGGCATGGGGCTCCCCTCTCCACTTGAAGAGAAATTTGAAGTGGAGAGACCCAGAGGAAATGCGCCTGTACCACAATCAGTCCTTCAGCTGGAAAGGTCCTTTACTGGAGACAGTGTAATGGGTGACCATACATTCCTATTTTGAAAAGCCAGCAAGTGCAAGCCAGGGAGGCAGGCAGAACACCCCTTGGTGCTGGCTTTTTCCAAGATAGTCTATGGAATAGGTACAGTCTGTATTGGACAGTAGTAAAATATATAAATATACCACAATAATATCTCAAATGGTCTTGCGGAATACCCCATCTCACAGTGAGCATATATGAAGCCAGTGTAAATGGTATAAGTGCTTTCCATCATCCTGGCTTGATGCAGTATTTTGGGAAATAAATACCATTGGAGGCACCACCAACAACCTGGCAGGATCCTAAAAGCAAATCCTGTAAAAAAAAAGAAAGATACTCATCAGTCTAGAGATGGTGGGTAGACTTTGTAAGTTGGCAGAAGCAGGCTGTAACCTATGGGAGACAAGACAGCCAGATGGTGAAGAGCATGGGCAATGAAGGTGTGAAGAGTAATCTACATGTCTACCTGAAGAAATTTGGCCAGCAGCCATTGGAAATGGGCAGTAAGAATGATAGAGGTGAAGAATCTGATGGAAAAAATGTGGAACAGTCTGCGAGCCTCAATCCTCAATCAGGAATAGACTAAGCATAGAATTAGTTGGACCTAACATGTAAGTGTATACATATAAATGTCTCTGGAGGAATACAAGTTCCAGGGAGACAAAGAGTCAGTGATGGGAGCCTCGAAAATGTGTAGTACAAGATAAGTAGCAAAGAATGGCATGAGCAGGGCACAATTGTCTGTCCAGATCCAACCGATCATAGGAGAGAGAGATAGAAGGGTCACCTTCTCAAGTGGCCAAAGTCTTAGGGAAGAAGGACCAGTCAGGATAAAGAAGAATATAAAAATAATGGAAGAGAGCATTGAAAGAATCGATAGTATAAGTATCCGAACAAAGGCGACCACAGGTGAGAAGTAAGAAGAAATAGGTTTTGAGAGAAAGATGGAATAACGTGCAAGTTGCCAACGGCTCAAAGGGGTTCCTGGGTAAGAGTGAACAGAATGATACTGAGGTCATAGTCAGGCATGGGAGTGGGGGTGAAGGGGTATATGAGAAAAGAAGGAATGGAACAACGTGGAGAGAACTGGGGGAAAACACCCAGTGGTATCAAGAAAGGTAAAATGTTGTAGACAAGGCAGCACAATAACAGGCAATGGTGGAGACAGCTAATTCACAGTTGAACAGCCAGGCAAAGAAAGAAGAGAGTTAGCCAACAACAGGATAGTCAGGAGGAACGTGACAAAGGATGGATCAATGGCGAAAGACATGCCATTTATCCTGGTAGGTGGACAAAGTGGAAGAGTAACTGGAATGAAAAATACAATATGGCAAATCTGTTTCTACAGGCAAGGGACTAGACAAATTCCAAACATGAAGCTAGAGGGAAAAGATCGCTTGATGGAACAGTGACATGTGAGATTAAAGCAAGAGAGAGTACAGATGGCAGGGGGAATAGGGGGTTTGGTTGTCAGGCAATACAGAAGAGGGTATCAATGTTGAGTCAGCTGGAGGAATGCCACCAAGAGGTCATGACAAGGAGTGTCTCAAATCAAGGCCAGGACACAAGGTAAAAGATGGAGAGGTGGGTAAGCATAAAACTAATCTTAGCTTAAAGTATCAACAGCAAGGGCCTAGAGATGGGTAACAGGAAACCAGAAGAGAAGAAGCTTGAAATTTAGAGGGGTGGCAAAGGAATCAATGACTGGAGTCCTCAGGAGAGAGCACACCGAATGGAAAACCTGGGGTTTAGAGACCATTTAGTGGGCAGAACACTTTCCAGCTTAAAGAGGTGGTTCATAATCAGGTTCACAGCACCTGGTACATGGCACGTAATGAGATGAACCCATTGAGAATTGGCCCAGGGTTTGAAGGTAAAGGGTCCTAAATCAGGTTTCCCCTTGGTGATCGATATAGGAAAACTATGGAGTTGTCAGAATAGATCATAACAAAATGATCATGAGGAGAGGTGAGAATAGAAGCATTTCCAAGAGACTAACAAAAGTTCAAGTGCATAATATGGAGAGAGGACTCATCCTGGGTCCATGGGCCCAATGTGATATTGTCATTCAGAGATACTCCCCAACCAGATATGGTATCATCAGTGAAAAGAAGCAGGTCCAGTTTGGGTGGAGATCATGGAATGCCAATGATAATATTGCATTGGTCCAGACACCAGTACAAATCCTCAAGTAGATGAGAGTACAAGCGAACCATTGAGGTCAAAGGTTCCCCATGAGTGGTTTCAACTGGTCCCACATGGACCAGTGGAAGAGGCACATATGTGTGTGACCCAAAGGGTTAAGCAGATTCAGTGAAGCCATGGTCCACAATAGCAAAAATCTTTTCATGCAGTATGAGTAAAATAGGCATAAATCGTGGTGACTAGTTGTTCTATAGCTCACAATTGGATTGGAGAAATTTCGCACAGCTAAGAAAGGATATGAAAAACACTCCAGGTGAATAAAATATTGAGTGGGGGTGAGGAAAAATTTGGAAGTGTTGACAAACACCACCTTGAAATGTTGTAGATAGATGGGATCAGATGGAGGAGGACAGAAAATCAGATGAGGGCTGAGAGGGAAAAGGGAAGAGAACTGGAGAGAAAATATATAGTGGAAAGAAAGAGTAACCCCTCTGCAAATGAAAAAGTGTAACCACAGGGGCTCAAACTACAACGACAGGCACATTCAGGACTCAAACGACTTAGTAGCCACTGACGAGCTCAACAAGTCCAATGTCAGGTAGAAGAGGGAAGTTCAGAAGTGGAAGTTGAGGTACAGTGGTGGACAGTTGGATTTGGGACAATGTGAAAACTAAGGACAAAAGCAAGGACTGATGATGGGCAGCCTCAGCCCATAATTCAATCAAATTAGGAATACCCCTAAAAACTTCAGGGCAAAGAAAGGGGCTAGGAAAAGATCTCGTAGAAGAGAAGAAAGAAATCAAATCTGGGAATGGAGAGTATCCCAACCCAACAATTCCCAGCAATAAAGAGCCTAGTGAGCAAAGAAATGGTAGAAGTGGAATAGGCTATAGTGGAAAAGTGAACAAGAAACACACAAAAATTCTCTGGTGCATGATGGACTTGAGGTGTGAAGGGTACAGGTAAAGAAGTATGGTAAGAAGGATCAGGCAAAGACAA
>NW_013666406.1:18312-27711 GCF_000517525.1 Limulus polyphemus
TGTAGCTTTGTGCATAATTAAAAACAAACAAACAAACAAGTTCCTTAAACATTACAAATCTTGTTAAATTGAAAAAGAAAAACACGCTGATGTGGTCAGTGCTGAGGAAAAGAATGAAGATTCATGAGTGCAAATGCACAGAAAGAGTTAGTGCACAAGGGGGTGTGTCACCCTCCTATTTGTGGAAAGCTTTTGCTGCATAATAACATCATTATGCATTAGCACAATTCACAAGGAAATCTCATGAGATTAGGTGGGTGTTCACTAAATGTTACTGGCATACAAACCTCTCAAGCAAAAGCATGGAGAAGATAGCTTAACTGTGTGCAGAAGTGTAGTATCATCTCGGAATTAATGAATTATCATCTTTGCAGTTTTTCTGGTCTTCTTTTTATAAATTAAAAAAAAAGAAGAGTGAATGTTCAACACCAACCAAGGATAATAATAGAAAAAAGCTATCCAAATTTTTACACTTAATATTTCATTCAGCTATCAAGCATGTACACTAGATTCACTCAAAAAAAAAAAAAGATCAATATACAGAATTAAACTGAAAAACTAATCTATTATTGGATAAACTAAGTACACATACTTTGTTCATTCAACAATAAAGAAGGTTTTCTGTTATAACAAAATAGTACTTCCTTTAATTCTTTAGAATCGACCTATCTAACTTTTACAACTCTACTTTCTATTTCTTCATTATAATTCTTATATTTTTGTATCAGTTCTAAAACTTTCCTCTTTGGTGATAGTTATAATAAAAGCATTACTTTAGCTTGTCTGTCTGGTGCAAGTAAGGAGTACAATGGAAGAACAAATAATGGTTGACTAGTCTGCTTCCCAAGGTCACCTTGTACCCTATAATCATCATCTTCATCTGAGAACAAGTTGTCACCATCTTCTCCCATCTCTTCTTGTATTCGTTCTTCATCCATTGGTTCGACTGAATAGCTAGGAGAATTTACTTCTTAGAAGACTTACAAGCAACCAGTAATACTTCTAGTAAAATATTATATATATATATATATATATTATTCTAATTAATAAATTACATTTTCAAAAAAACAACCTGAAGAGCCACAACTAGATTGAAACACAAACTAAACCACATGAATGAAATTGTTGAATTTGAGTCTTTATATCTATAGGCTTAGATATTTTTTCCAAACTCTTTACTGGGCATAAAAAGTTGTGATAAAGGAAATTACAGTTACTGAATTATTAATTGTAGTAGAATTTCAGATCACTAACGACTTATTGCTAGATTTCATTGAAGATGAACAAAAACAGGTTAAAATGCTGTTAAGTCTCAAAACTTCAGCAGTTACAAGTCTACATTCATGGACTTAAGAAATGTGTACAACATGGTGAACCTGAGAAGAAACATAATAATAAGATTTGAAGTCTCAAAATCCTAGCAGTTACAACTCTACCTTCAAATACTTTTGACAAACAAGAGCAAAATAAGTTAAAATGTTATCAAGTCAAATGTGTACATTTTAATAAATATGAACAAAAACAACTAAAACTGTTGGAAAAACCTAAACTGCTGGAAGTTTCAGCTCACATAACATTTGCCTTTGAAATAGCAACCTTTACAAAATCCAACTAATAAATACTAGTGTGTTACCATAACTCAAATAATGAAGTAACGTGAAGAAAGTATTAGTTATTTGTTCAAAGCAACTAAGACTGATTTTATAAAACACATACGAGCAGGACACAATGATTCATACAAGTCTTTAAAAATACATTACGGAAATTTTAACATACAATAATTTCAATCAAAGTAATAGATCAAACTACACTTTTTGTAAATTTTGCTGGGTTAGAATCAATTTCACAAGTTTAATATTTTTCTTTTTTGATACCTACTCATCAAGATTAATTTTAGGCAACAGTTCGAATTTTCTTCCTTTCTTCTGCATCCTTTTTTTCTCTCCACCCTTGAACTTTTGTTTGAAAGACTTTACATCATCCCATTCACCATCTGAATCCTGAATATTTTCTTCTTCTTTGGTGCTAGAATTTTCATTTGAAGTCTTGAACTGTTGTTTCTTGGCAAATGGAAAAGTCCTCTTTAATTTCCAGCAGAGTGACTTTATCTCTTGTTGACCAGTAACAAACACAAGTATTCCTCCCTCTGGTAGTTGTCGATGAATCTTACATATCTAAACAATATTGTATATCACATATTTACTATATCACCTCTAGTTCACACTCAAACGTGGTACACAGTACATATCCATTAAGACACACAAACTATAATTTCATCACACCAAATAGTGGTTCACTGTACACATTTTATAACCTAATCACACTCAATAGAAGTTTACTCTACACATCCATTAAGTCACACATCTTGTAATCTTATCATACTGAATAATGATTCACTCTAAATATCAATTAGGTCATAGATCTCATGATCTCATCACACTCAATAATGATTCACTCTAAATATCAATTAGGTCATAGATCTCATCACACTCAATATTGATTCACTATAAACATCCTCTAAGTCATAGATCTTATAATCTATTCACACTTTATAGCAGTTCATTCTACACATCTATTAGATCATGCATCTTATAATCTCATCACACTCAATAGTGGTTCACCCTACACATACATTAGGACATACAACTAATCACAATCCAGAGGTTCACTCTACCCATCAATTAGGTCACACATTTCACTCAATGGTGGTTAACTCTACTTATACATTAGGTCATACATCTTATAAACTCATTAAGATTTATACTAGTGGCAAGTTGTGGATTAAAAACAGTCAGGGAAAATTTTTTTACACTGGGCCCACAACGATATCAGGGTAAGAGATTCTTGAAAAAGCTGAACTGAGACTGTTTTTAATGATGCACAGCCTGTATGCACTAGTACTGTAATGCACAAATCAATCAAAAATACACTGTGCAAAATATGCATTTACAATCCAATGTTTATTAAATTTACAACCCCTCTTAGTAAAGTACAAACCTATACAACAACAAAAGTTTAAGTAGTGTTACAAAAAAGTCACTTTTTTCAGATGGACTGATAACCCACTGGGAATTTTTTCTAAGTTCTGATGACCCAATCCCCTCTTGATTCCCACTGTTCTTATCTGTTATCTAGCAAAACCATGGGATTGGTATGTTTAAACTGAATAACACTTTATGTACATATGGACTAAATGGCCAGACCTAAGCATTAAATTATTAGTTAATTTTATGCTGTTTATTTACCAATAAAATCACTTTTTAAACATCTTCAGTATTTTAAGAATAAAAAAACAAAAGTGACATTTTTTGGCACAATGAAGGGTAAAATCTTTATTTCAGCCAACTAGTTTTGGTAACACAGTTACCATTGTTACAGCCAGTGATCAGAACTAATCGACTGAAATATCTAATGGATTTTATCTTTCATTGTGCCAAAAAATTTTTTTGTTTTTACTCTTAATACAGTAGCATAATGTATCTGAAAAGAAATTGTATCTTCAGTATGTCTTTTTTTTTCATTATATACAGGAAACTAGCCTAAAAACTATTAGATTTTTTATTGCTGGTTATTGAGGGAATTAAGTTTCTGTACAGTGTGTTCTTAACCACCTTACAAGTTAATAATAACAGTATGTTAAGAAGATCAAAATATAATACAAAAATATGTTAGCAGCTAACTTTTTCTTTGTTTTAACCTCTCATAGATCCATTCATATTTGTTTGTTAACTTTTGTGAAAAGTTACTCAAGTGGTAGACTAAAGAAAAGTCAGCTAGTCAACACCATCCACCACCAATTATTGGGCTACTCTAGATGAATATTAAGATTTGACTGTCACTTTTATAACATATCTTTAGCCCAAAATTACGGACTGCAACTTTTTTGCTGATAATGGGGTGTAAACTACAAAAGCTCAGATCCACAGTCCAGCTAACTAACCACTGGACCTTGTTCAGCCCACCATTAATATACAAAGAACATTAATAATGGTAAATTTACTTTTCTGTAAGCATCTCCCAAATAATCTTCAACTGGAGTACGTTTGTTAAAATGAACACTGACAGGAAACTGACGAGACTCCACCTTAAAACCAGAAAAGAAAATTACAACAAAATACAAATTATACACATGGTATTTTATACTGCAGTTTTCAGTAATCAAAAATGGAAAGAAAGTACACATTTTGAGTACTATCTCCAGCAAAAAAATAACCATGGATGCTTAAAAATATATTATTCATACAAGTACATTAAAGTAAACAAATGTGAAACTGAAGAAAAAAGTGTTCAAGTATTATCTAGCTTAAAAAACCATAAAATGTCAATTTTCAGTTTTTAAGAATATCATTTAAATCTTCCTAATCAATATTATTGTTAAACCTTAAGTAAAAACCAGAAGTTAAATTTCAATAGAACTCTCACTTGAACTCACAGTGTCTTCCGGCTCAATAATTCTATCATTATGTATTAGACTTTTCTTTATAAAGCTAAGACTAAGATTATAATTATTGTCATGTTAAAAACTGATAAACTTCTTGAGGTTCATAAAATAAAAATAACTCCAAAGAATGCTTGGCCCTAAGAATGAAACTCATTAAATTTTTGTTAAGCCAAAAGAAAGCTTTTTTTTTATCATAAAATTTACTATATACTCAGATAATTAAAAAACACAATTATACATTTTGGTAATATGACCTCAGAATTCAAAGAAGCCCATAATTAATGAACAAATAACTTCAATTACAAAAGTCATAAACACTACAACTTCTGAAAGAATTGGTACTCAAATTTAAAGTCTTCTTCATAAACAAATTACATTTTTTAAAGAAACTATTTAAAATATTGCACAATAAGACTTGAATAACTCTTTCTTTTTTAGATACAGCTGGTGGTTTCATCACACAAAATAAAAGTAATGACTGACACAACTGGAACTTTTCATACTCATTATATTCACTTATTACCTTAATAACCGGAGGGGGCTTCTTAAACAATCTGGGATTCTCTGTGAAATCTTCTACTCTCAGTGTGGCTGACATTATGACCAACTTGAGAGGGTTATTTCTCTGAAAAAAGAAAAACATAACACAATAATCTCAGCAAATATGAAAGAAATATGCACAAAAAGACAATAACTGCAAAAAATAAGCTCTCCAAATATATAAATTCACTACCTCATTTAAAAACATTAACGATACTTTTAAAAAAATGGTATGGTTTTATTGGGTTTCTTAAATAGAAATTTATCCATTTTTTTTAATCTTACATGTTTTCCATTTATTTTGAATGACATAAAAAGGAATCACAATGAAGCTTTAAAGTAAAACTGAAGTATTTATATCTGACAAAAGAAACATTTTTATTTCTTTTTTCATGGTTAGTAATCAATACCATTCCCCAAATCTAATTACTAATTAGTTACTAAATTAACAAATAATAAAAGAAAGATAAGAGAAGGTTTCTACATTCACTTAACTAATAACACAGTCAATCTAATCATAGTAGTCAACAAAACCTGAATCCCTCTCTTGAAGACACTCAATTAAGTTATCTAATGGAGACTCCATACAATTAGATACCAAACCAGCCTTTCTATCAAGAAAAGTCAGGTTCTAATTGTGGCCATTACCACCACAGAAAAAAGTTACTCAGGGTTTCTCTGATGACATCAGCAGATTAGTGGCCAAAAAAGTAGACAAATAGTATTTAGTAGCTAATAATTTAAAATATTAGCAACTAATTAATATTTAGGCTTAGATTATAGACAACTAATTTGACAGCAATTCATTCCAATCCCCACAACCTGCTAAGTACATTTATTTCTATGTTTAGGCAACTATGCAGTTTATCTTTACCAACTAAAACTATCACATTAGCAAGTAATTTAAAATCTGCAAAGGACTAATTAACAGAAATGTGAAAAAAAAACATCAGCAGTCTAATGTGATTTTTATCATGAATTTAAAAGCATACCACACTTGCTAATGATTTAAAATCTGCAATGGACTAATTAAGAGGAATGTGGAAAAATAAAATTGTAATTTCTGTCATGGATATTAGCTCCATCACCTAAGGTACTCAAGAACACTGTCATTTTCCCTGATGAAGTGAACCGTAATAGTCACCAATCATAAAAAAATGTTCTACTTACTAATCAAATTTTTTATATTAGTGTTACACATCTGATTGTGTAATGGTTTGTTTAAAACATTTTACCTTCTCTCTTTCTTTAAAATAAATTACATACATACTTGTGCACATCACACAAGAAAGAAAAAACAACTTATTAAAGGTTCTTGTAATATTTTCCACTTAGTAATAATAAATTAAAAATACTTAATAAATTATTTAAGAGGCACAAGACTATCAAATTATTTTTCTTTTAATAAAATAAGGTAAGAGTTAAACAGTTTCCATTAATCCTTTAAGCAGACCAAGATCTTCAGGTTAAGATTTTAGAAGAAGCAAAAATTAGCTTAAACAAATTGTCAGACATCTTAATCTTTTTTTAACATTACATAAGGTAGAATATAAACATCTTTCACTAATCCTTTAACCCTACTGCAATGGACTCATGTATTTCAAAGGATCTTGTATATCTTCATAAAATTCTGCAAGCTTTCAGTAAATATTAAATCTTTTGAAGACGAAAAAATCAGGATTTTTAATTATGTATTTATAATAAAACTTTGTCCGTAACTATATGGTGCCAATGATGCTATATGACTGCAAAGTGATTTTCCATGTAAAGATTAAAAATACTTTTCTTCATCTGAAAATATTCCAATTTTATTTTCATGATCCCTAAAACCTCCTAAATAAATATTAAATTTTTTTTTTCAGAAAAACTTTATATTTTATCTCTAATTTTCTCTACTATAATTTTATACACGGTTGGTCAGTTTAACTGATCTTATAACCATCATAAAAAACATTAAGAAATGGTTTTAAATTATCTTTTTTTCTGTCTGGAATGACTGCAAATTGTAACAGGAAGCCACAATGACGTTTGGAACAGTATACATCTATTTATACTTAATTTTATGGTTTTATTGTCTTTTGAACCTTGTCTAATTAATAATCCTGCCATATAAGTTGTAAATCACTCAGCAAATGTGTAACTAATGTTACCCTATCAAATTACATAATGCACCAGTTACTCACCAGTATACCTTGTGAAGAATTTTTTTTTTATCTTACCTAATATAACCTAACAAATCTATAATTTGTATATTTTAGTTACTTTAATAATAATATAGAAAGAAAACACATGAAAAACAAAAATATAGTACTTACCTGAGTCGTTTTTTTTTTTGCTGTTGCCTGTTGAAACTTATCCTACCTTTTTATACTAATGGTACTAATATACTAAATAATTTTTTATTTGATTAAATAATGCACCTAAAAACACAGAACAATAACACATAAAAAATAAAATGTCCATTAACTATCATAATTTTTCTGGCTTTCTAACTGTGCAATAAGAGCCATTAAAAATTCATCTAATCTTGTCGATGTACTTCCTATGGGAATAAAGTTTGTAGCCAAATAGACAATCCTCTGTACAGAAAACAATGTAATATAGTACATCATTTGATAGATTAAAACTCTGGCTTTCGATTGCTTATAAATAATATAGTATAAAACATCAGTGAAAACTATTAACAATTTGTGAAAGAGAGGATGTGACAGCAAGAGGGTGAGTTAGCAAGTGGGTCTGGTTTTCTACTTTATGGCTCTGTAAATTATCAGGTAATCTAATGTATATATTTTTAATTTATAACATGTGTGTTCATGATTAAAAATCAACAGTCACAGCAAACTTGGAAACCAAAGTTTGCTTATCTTAAGTTTGTATTATAAAGAGTTATACTAAAAGTTGTTAGAAATACATCAAATGATTTTGTTAAAGATATAAATTATGAGAAGTTTAAATTAAATGATAGGAGCAGAGAATTTCCATTAAATTCTCCTCCCTTCATACACTTCAAATATGAAAATTATCTTTAAAACTTTGATGTTCCAAAATTAATTTCAACTTAAATACAGAATTCTGAGCTAACCTTTTCTCTCAGAGGAACAATGCGTGACAACAGACCAATGAGAATATCAGAATACACACTTCTCTCGTGGGCCTCATCAATGATGATTACTGAATAACGAATCAGAAGAAAGTCCTAAAATATGAGATTAGGAACATAAAAGTTATATTCTGTTTAAAATCGATTAATATTTTCTAGAAAATAAGAAATTTGTATATATTTTAGGCTCAAACATTTCAAAGAGAATTCTGACTAATACAGTTTACTTTAATATTGTCAAGTTTTATGTATGTGCCAGATTCTTTATAGTAGGTGTCTGTGACTTGTTGGCAATAAATTTCAACAATAAACAAACATCAACACAGTCCACTTGTTTCAAAATAACATATTAAAACAAGTCAAACATATGTATCACACTGTTGGATATCACAGTTGTAACCAGAGCTTTAAATAATTGTCTCATTTTTGTCAAAGTCCACACAGAATGGTTCATTTCCTTTAGAACACAATTCGACAAGAAATATTCTTCCTGCTCTGTTATTACAATACAATCTGTGATATTTCACTCTAAAGTTATAATTTTCCTATGCTGAAAATGTATTTCCGATAGGTACTTACCTCCCCTCTCACATATATAGCTATTCTCGTTCAGTGCTGCCCTCTATATGCAAAAATTGTTTGCACATACCACAAGCCTTGAATCTCACACTTCTGGAATTGACTGATTCCAATGTGACTCACATGCAAATCATCATGCGACAACTGTCCACCAATAAGAATGCAACATACTTTCTTGATGCATGTGACTCCCTCTATTCAATTCTACCTAACTACCACTTCCAAGTTTTAGCTGAAAATGGAAGCACTGGTTTTCAGTGGCAAGGAAGGGTGGGAAGAGGTATGTACCTATTGGAAATACATTTTCAGAAAAAGAAAATTATAATTTCCAATACTGTACATTACCTACTCTCACATAAATAGCTAGAATCCCACATTGAAAAGGTGGAGGGATCAGTGCGAAGGAAAGAAAGAAGCATCCTTTGAAAGCATCAAAAGGATATTCCCAAAACGATCTTCAGAGTCGAAGATCATACTTTCCGCCAATTGTGGAAAAATGTTGCATATATGGGGAGAAAATCAGAGGAGCACATTCAAATGTGAGAGAACTATGGTAGGATAGTGATCCGAACCATACATTGTATATTAAAGTTATGAAACTCAATCCAAGAAAACATAAAAGTGGGTAAGATTAAAAGATGTGCCCCTAGGTGTAGAGTGGCTAGGGCACAACGAACTATACATGGCAAGTCAACTACATTAAAAACACTTTTGTGCATCAGAAAATTTCAAAATTTCA
>NW_013666406.1:28534-43422 GCF_000517525.1 Limulus polyphemus
GAATGAACACAAATCATAACACGAAAACATAAATGTTTAGACGGAATAGCTTAAATCTCATAACATAATACATTTATATATATATATTTATCATTTTTTATTATATTGACCTATCAACCATGCCTGGCTAACAATACAGAAGTTACAATGACATGGCTCATGTGCACAGATGTTACTGTATCAAATAACATAAAACTGACCTTTCATCTGTACAAAGTAACTTGTCTTCACTGTGTTTTAGTCGATTAGTATTTTGTAAAATACATTCACATTTCAATTACTATACATTATATGTGTATATAGATTATTGCTATTTTGAAACAAGTTATTAAACATATTTTTCCTAAAACACAGAACAGCAAATAAAGAAGTAAAGCAAACAATTATCTCTTCTAGTTACAACCTTTGTACTCAGTTGCTAAGCCTTTACAAATTTTGCACGTGGAGAATATGAAACAAAATATTTTTTTTAGGTTTTATATATACATTTGAATAACTAAAAAATCATAAATTACTACATCAAAACCATAAAATTCAACTATAATTTATCAAGCTTTGTAACTAAGATGTATTTTACTCTTAAAAAAAAATACTAAATTTTGAGTAGACTAAAGACACAACCTACCTCATTGAAATCTAGGTTCAAAAGAAAGAAATGGTGCTAGCCACATTAGAAAGGCTGAGAAAACCACTAGGGGACATTTTGAGCTTTCGATTGGTTGTTCATGTCATATTTCGAAGTAAGTGTATATAAGGGAGCATTTCCAAAAATGGAAAGAGGTGGGTTGGGTGCCACTGTGTTCGATTTATTACATGAGCAATATTTTAGCAAATAGAAAAGACCTTCTTATTTTTATTCTAGCTTGTCATTATCTGTAACTTGAGTTTCTAATTCATATAAAACTATAGACTTAGTATTTTGACTTCACAAACATCTAATTTGATCCAGTGCTGCATTCAACATACCACGTGACACAAAAAAATTGATGTTTATCAGTTGTGTTTTTAATATTTACTTTTAAATTAAGAAATTGAGTAATGTATAGTCCTAAAATTTGAATTATAATCTACAGTTTGATACCAAGCTTATTGACATAAATTCATGAAATAGTAGTTCAATAAAACTTTAAATGCGAATCAACAAATGAGATGACATGGCCTTTCACCTGTGACCCATCTCAAAAGGGTTGAGCATACCTGGAAAGCCACCACTCACCACAGAGTGGTATCCATAAAGAAAAAGAGAGGGAGATGCCCCCGCAAATAAGAGGTATATATAAATATACTAAAAAGTAACTTACCCAGTCACAGTCTCACAAAAAACTTAAGGATGGCAACAGGTGGATGACGGTACCCCAACAAAATAAAGAACAGAAGACAGACGAAGTACCTCCAAAGGACAACATGGCTTATATGCAGGGAAAAGATGAGGTGCATGATCTGAATGAAGACATGACGACTGAATGATGAGAAGAAGGATACAAGGAATAAAATGCCAATTGACTCACAATTCAAACCCAATGGTTCAGGGAGAAAGGAAAAAAAACCACAGACAAAGCAGTGGAGTAAGGGAAGGAAATCATGGGAGATGGATTCAAGGGAAAAACCTTGAAAACAATGAAGCAACCCAGAGCATGTACTGGACCAATAAGGCCATCTGGAGTCAATCAAGAAGAAATGTGGAAGATGGTAAGAAATGGAAAAGTCGAAAGGAATATACCACATGAGCCATGGTGAATAAAAGGTAAATAAAAATGAACCAGAACAAAGGAAACAATCGAGCCGAAACAGCAGAGAAACCTAGATTTGTGCCAGCCAGGAAATCAATTAGAAAGACCTGAACCAGAGTGACATGGATGAACAAACATTTTGGAAAAAAAAAAACTGAAGAGCAAAACTAATGTGAAAAAACTGAATGTAATCCTGTCTGAAAATATTGATGGCCATGGCAAGGGGATGATGAACTAGAAGCCAAAAACAAAAGAGGGAATTACTTGGCAATTGATAAAAAACTCAAAACTTCATGTGAAAGAGTACCCTACAGAAGGTAGAGCCATCAAAAATTTGGGGAATCGAGAGGTCATTCCTAAGGAGAAAATGTGATAGGACAGGAAAGACAATGAGCAATGAGAACAAAAACCTGGAACATGACTCTCTAGGAGATGCACGTGAAATGTTTTTGTTCAAAAAGGGAGATCCACTGTCTACCACAAAAGGAACAAGAAATAATATACCCTTGGTAAATGATAGAAGCCACCCCTGTTGAATAGTCAAAATGAAACATAATTAGTCAAATCCAGACAAAATTAGAACATCTTGGACTGGATGAAGTGCCAGGGTGTGAAGGGAATAAGACTGTTCGCCTGGAGATCATCATCCTGAAGCCTCCTGCAGATTGAACCACATCCCCAACCAATGAAGATGTGGATCAGGGAAGAGAAACAATTCAGAAGAGGGGAAGTAAGCAGGAAACCTGGCATCATAGGGGAGATGAAAATATATCAACTCGTACAGAAGAAGAGGAAAATCAATGGATGGTCCTGATAGAAGGGTGTGTAAAAATGTGAAGACTACCCCCATTCAGAAGTAGCTAACCAAAGTTATACATCCAATGAATAGTGCAGGTAAAATCACCCCCAAAAAGTGGAAGTTGGGTAAAATGCAGACCAAATCACAAAAGATATATGGTACCAGACAAGTCCAAAGGGCAAGGTAAAATTGGGATCAAATCACCTACAATAGCATCCCTAAAAATGGAAAATAAGAATGTGTAATGTGGGCATACCCCAACATGCAAAAATAGCAAACCCAAATATGATCAAAGACTACATATGAAAACAGGGAACACCCAAGAAGTGATTTAAATGAGACTGATTAATCGCGAACCCCAAACAGCATCAAGCATACAAGATGAATGTAGAAAACCTGCAGGTAGGACAGGTAAAGGAGAGGAAATTGCAGTATCATGGAATGAAACAAAAACAAAATTAATATAGCATGGCAAATACCTCAAGTGACACTTAATGCTCACAAGAACCTCCCCCCCCCCCCCAAATGAACTGGTGGAGAAAAATATCTGACCATGATTCCCTATTAGCAGTGGACAGGAAACAAACAGCAGTGTCCCATCTAAGAAGTTCCCAAAAAGAAAGAAGCCACACGTGGAGGGAAAGAACAGAAGATGGCAAGCCCCCCCAACATAGAGGAAAGGACGAGGAGGTATCCCATGAAAATCCCTAAATATAGGTGTAACACCTAAGAAAGGAAGTGGAAGGTAAACATTACCCTTAAGAGAGTAGATAGGGTAAAACGAAACTGAAAAACTAGATAGGAAAAAATGGAAAGGAGTAACAGAGATCTGAAAGCCACAAAACCAAGAAGAAAATCTGCCTAATAGTAAGCTAAGACAAACAGAATTAAAGCCTGTATATGACAAGATGTGCAAGTACCCAATCTCAAGAGACAAAAAGATCATAAAGAAAAAATGTCAGAAGAAGGGAATATACTGTGAAATGTGTCTAAAACAACAACAACTGAAATAGGCCAAGCAGATTCTGCAGTAGAGGCCTGGAATGCAATCCATGATAAGTTGGAAGAAAACTGAAAATCTGGGATGTCTGAAATGGGTTCAGTTGTTATAGGAGGAACATGAGTAATATTGGGAGCAGGTAGGGTGGATCTCAGCCCACAAGGGCCGATACAAACAATATTAAGGGTAATATGTATAAAGTATAAATTAAACGAACTGAATGGTAAGAATTTTATAGACACTTGTTAAGTCTAAGATAAGATATTTAACGTAATTTGTGATAATCCTCCAAGTAGATCTACAAGTAAACTGAAAATAACAGACACATGTTAAGCCTAAATGAACAGTGCAGGACAAGGGATATCACTAATCTCTAAACTAAAAATCTCAACCTAACATTAAGTATAATAACAAAAATGAAATAAATGTGAATTTATAAAATGAAATAAGTGTGTATGAACAATAACTTGTGTATAAGACGTGATGTATAATATTATCTGTAGTTATTTGAGTTTTATAATATAATTTTTGTTAGTTTAGTTGATACTCATAGTTCAGTTCAGGTTAGAAATTAGGCTTAGTTGTATCCTTTCTCCTATACCACTGATACTAAGGGACTTCCATTAAATGTATTCAAAACCCATAACAGTATAGCATCTTATTTTTCCAAAGTTGGCAGACTGTATGTAAAAAATGTGTGAGCCCCCAAACTCAAGGTGAGGCCTGAGGAATATCAGCTTCTTGGACGATCAATCTCCCAATGAAATAAAGCTGAAAATCTTCCCGCAGAGTACCGTGACCTAAACCAGTGTAAATGTGTGAATAGAACATATAACCTCTGAAGTGATAACATAGAATTCATAATGCAAAATGAACAACCAAACACAACTGCGCTGGCAGAAACAAAGAAAAAGTTTTCATAATGAAATAAAAAGTTCCGTAACTGAGTATAAATACAAAATAATTCCACTTTGGAATAGTTCAACAAGTTACAAATATCAATATTGTATAATAAAGACTAAACTTGTTGATAAAAATTAATACAAAGATACTGAAAAAAATTAAAACAAAACACTGGAAGAGAGCACAAACTAAACACCAGAACAGGAGTACTGCTAAACGAGAAGTGATAGTTCAGTAGAATTGAATAGAGGGGGTCACATGCATCAAGAGACTAAGTTGCACTTTTTATTGGTGGAAGGTTGTCGCATGATAATTTGCATGCAAGACGCATTGGAATCAGTCCATTCCAGATGTATGAGATTCAAGGCTTGTAGCATGTGAAAAAAATGTTTTTTCATATAGAGGGCAGCACTGAACAAAAATAGCTATTTATGTGATTGGAGGTAAGTACCGTATTAGAAATCAACACTATAACTGTTGCTTACCACAGTTGTATCCAGTGCCTTAAATAATTGTTTATTCTTCATCAAGTCCACAAAGGCTGGTTCAATTACTTTAGAACAAAATTCACAAGACAAATATTTCTTCTCTACTCTGTTATTATGATGCAATCTGTGATAATTTCACTTTAAAAATCATCACTATACACTCTTTTAGATCTATCTATATCTATTGAACTAACTGATGTGAGCTATATTTTGGATGTGTATTTACAGCCTGACAGAGGCCTAGAATGTTCCACACACTACGAGATATTGTGATGCAATAATACTCAATTGAAACAACGAGAAAACTTAAGAAGGTTCTAGTAATATGATGCAATATTACAACAATTAAACTACACAACATATGATTTGAAAACAGTCGCATAAACAAACGTGATATAAATTATCGCTTCTAGAAATAAGTAAATATAACACTCACACTACACTTAAATTGAAACAGTTGTGTATATCTAACAAATAATTTATTTTGGATCAAAAAATTAAAGAAGCAATCATTATTAACTCACAAACACCTTTTACTCTTTCAAACTCCAACCCAATTAATCTTTTTTTGTGTTAAAATTAATCAATATTACTGTATGTATAAGAAAATGTAACAATATTTGACGTTTTTGATTTATGGTGTTCAAGGTCTGAAGCTCCAAAATTACATGAGCTTTGGATTTCCTAGTACTTTTATAATCACACTAAAGACATTCAACAGAACTTATAATGACAGCTAAAGTTAACAGATTCATCCTGAGAGAAAAAGCAATATGTACAATACCTTCTGAATCTCTTTCAACAGAACTCCATCTGTCATAAACTTGATTTTTGTGTTTTCTGTTACATTTCCTTCAAATCGAATCTGGTAGGAAACTTCCTGACTGGACAGATTCATTTCCATACCAACGCGCTGAGACATAGTGATGGCTGCCACCCTACGGGGTTCTGTAATTCCAATAAGACCTTCTCTACTTGCAAAAAAAAAAAATATAAATAAACATCCAACTTCTTTCATTGATACACTCACAAGCAGATTTAAATGAAGAACAAAAAAAGCAAATAACAAAGACCAAGCAGGTTCATAAAAAAAAACATTACTTAATTAATTGTAGTGAATCAAGTGTGTTTTGATACCCAGCATATCTTGTCAAAATTTTCTATTTATTTTAATGAATTGAGTTTTTAACCCTAAAGTATCCTTCCCAACTATTCTATTTATAGTGATGAAATTTACGACAGCTAAAGTTAACAGATTCACCCTGATAGAAAAAGCAATACATACAATACCTTCTGAATCTTTTTCAACAGAATTTAAAACTTAAATAATATTGATAATATACAAGCACAACTCTGTTAAAGTTTGTGACATGCACACTTTGACCTACCTGTTGCTAAAGGGTTAAGCAGACCAAAATTTTCAGATTAATATATAACTTCAGATTTAATATTCAGGGGAAAATGTTTCCTGCCCAAGTTTTCTATTTATAACAATGAATCAAATTAGTTATTTTATACCTAGTTTATCCTCCCCAACTTTTCTACTTATAGTGATGAATGACGTTTTATTCTAAGTGTATCCTGCCCAACTTATTTATTTATAGTGATGAATCACATGTTTGCACACCTAGCATATCCTCCTTCATATAGAAATTGAGGGACTTGTGTTGTCTTTCCAGATCCTGTTTCTCCACAAAGAATAACCACAGGATTTTCACTAATGGCTTCCATGATGACTTGTTCTTCTGCCAGAATTGGTAATGCAAGACGCGCAGCCTAAGATAAAAACACATAATGAAAATTTACACACGACTTATGAACAAAAAAAAACAACAACAATCATCTAACTGACGAGACTGTAATAGTCCTTCATTTTACAAATTTTATACATTTTTTAATAACAGAAAGACGTAAAGAAAACTCATGCAAAAAATAGAGTTCCAATACACTGCCTAAATACATCTTGAAAAAAGAATGTAAAAGAGAACAAAAGTATTTGACTCAAACATCTGCAAACTGCTATACATAGAGAGTAGAGAAAATGTGACTGTATAATTTAGTGGAATCTCAAGAACTGCTTTTGTGTGCCATTCTGTTCAATGTTATTTGGAAAATCAAGGCAATATTCTCAACATCTCAGGGTACTTATGTTCTGTACAGTGTTATTTGGAAGGTTTCTACACTGTCTTCTATGATTTCTATACAACATTATTTAGAAAGTTTTTACACAGTCTTCTATTATTTCTATATATTTGGGATGGTTTCTGGAATGTCTTCTATTATTTCTGTACAGTTAATTGGAAAGGTTTCTAAATTGCCTTTTATGATTTCTAGACAGTTTTATTTGGAAGGTTTCTAGACTGTCTTCTATAATTACATGGAAGAATTATAGCTCTGCTGAAATTGTGATTAATATTTCATCATTACATTTTTTCAACTTACAAATATCCAATCATTAAAATTTATAAACAAATAACTAATTACCTGAATTTATGAAATAACTAATAATTAAAATTGATGCACTAATAAGTAAATCATCACCTGAATTATATATAAACTGTAATAACCAATCACCTAAATTTGTAAATTGTAAAATTAAATAGCAGTTCACCTGTATCTCTGGAGATCTGTTTAGAGTGACAAAGATGGCTGGTTTGTTTTGGGGAGTAGATGAAGCATCATTTTCTTTCTTTGGCCCTTTTAGTTGTTTTTCTTCCAACAATTCTTGCGATGACTGAACCTGTTTGCTAACTTCTTTGTTTTTGTTCTGTTTATAAACTTCTTCAGTCAACATAGGTGTAACATTTTCAATATGGGATTCATCTTTTGACTGATCTTGTTTGCTTTCAATATTACCTTCATTTACAACATCTTCCACATCTGACCCTTCACTGCTGCTACTGACATCAATTCCCACCACATTAGCATTCTCCATTCTTCCTCTTTTCTGTCTTTCTTTAAAGGGCTTGCTTCCTTTTATGCTGTTCATCTTAACATCATTTTGGAATTTTGAATCAATTCCTAATTCATGACAATTTCTATAATGCAAACAAATCATATAAGTTAATGTTTCATTAAAGAATTAAAATACTCTAAAGATAATTTTGATATAACATCCTACAATGACAAGGGACAGAAATTTCATAAAGAATTCTATACAAAGCAATCTCTTTCAGAAGTCAAAAAAGCAATTTACAAACTAAGATAAATTGAAAAACCTCAAAGTATGTGTTGTTATCTATTTAAATATAATGTTATTTTGTACAAATTTACATTCATATGAACACTTATGGGGGGGGATGCAACTCTTCATATCATTAAGAGTACAAACTCTTTACCCTTTCCAAATATGTGTACACACTAAATGCATACAAAATAACAACATTTTAAACAAATAAATAAAACACACAAGAAACTTAGATTAAAGAAGAAGAAGCTTTTTTTACATCACCTTCCAAAATATCAATAAAATGTAATGAATGGATGTCTTCCTGTGGACCTCTAATCAAGATCTCCATGCCATGTTACCAATAATTATTATTCTTAAGCAGAATATTAGAGTTTTATCTTAGATTTCATGAAAATGTTTTGAAACTCAAGTTTTTAGGAACATAAACCTTGTCACAGTATCACAAAATAAATGTTTGTGCATATTACCAGAAAAGTCTTTATTTTGGCCCCCAAAACTAACAGCATATATCAAATAGGTAGTTATTTGGGTTAACCTAATCTACAATTCACTACAGCATACATGGTTTCACATACCTCTTTAACCCCTTTGTTTGCATAAAAGCTGTTGATGTCAGTAGAGCCAATTCATCTTGAGTTGCTTGAACTTTTTGTAATTCTTCAAAAAGCTGAGATCTCTGTTATAAAAAGTAGAAGATACATTTGAAATTATGTAAAAAAAAAGCTACTTGTTTTACATCTACATAAGTTATACAAAATTCTTCACCCAATAGAGTTAGAGAGCTAGGTAATTATAAGATACATTAGTTGTACTTCAGGAAATGAGGCCTGTAACTCACCAGCTTTCAGTTTTTTTTACCTGTTACCTGATTGTCAGTAAACAACAATTTGTAAAATTGTTCTAAGAATGGCTCTTCAAGATTCACATTGTTGTCATTACATACACAATTTAATAAAAATCAAAAGGTTGAAAATGATTAGTCATAGTAAATTTAACAAACAGATGTTTGAGTGTTTGTTTTAGATATATGTAGGGGAAATTCAAAAATGTTTCATTGTTCTGTCTTATCCTACCTCTTAAAAACAACCAAAATGATCTGAAGCCTTTTCATAGAATACCTCTAAAGAAGAATCCAAAATACCTCAGAATTTAGTCTTGGAATACCTCTAAAGTAGGGAAACATCTCAGTTTTTGGTCTTGGAATATGTACAAAAAACGAAGTAAAAATATTTCAATGTTTCACCTTAGAATATCTCTAAAGGGTCAAATTATCTAAGGTATCTAAATGTTGTGTGAAAGTAAATAACTGAAGACAATTTGAAAGCCTGCTTCTTCTGTTGTCGGGCAAACACAGAGTCAAAAGGCTACTTCATTTTAGTAAAACTTAACTCCTTCCTAAGCTAGCATTTACAAGAGATGTAATTTATACATGCTGAAGTAAACAGCTTTTAACAAGATAAACTAATTATTTTTGCCTTTAAGATATATTTCATAGTTAATTATAACATGATACCGTTTAAAGTTCAACTTACATTTGATTTCTTTTTCTTTGCTTCTAAAATTTTCTCAAGTTTCTTTTGTTGCTTTTTTGATAGTGGTCTTTTGGAAGGCTTCTCTGTTACTACAGCTTTTTTAATCTTTTCTTTTTTACTGGGTAAGGCTAAAACATTGCAGCTATCATAGCTCTCTGTTCGAACCTGTAGGTCAAGTTGTATCTGAAATATTGTGAAAGTTTTTCTTTGGTTAGATACAAACACAATGAAACATAACAAAATAGATATATAACAAAAAACTGTTTAACCCTAAAATTAATGATGGAAGTGTATATCACCCCAATGTTTTTTTTTAAAAACTTTTCTAAAATATTTATGCATCAGGTCACTTGTGGGTCCAAAACTCTGTTGATTACAGTCATGATAAGGTGTGAGTCACATAAAATAATACATACAAAATTAGTCATGAAGAAATTAATCACACTAATTACCACAGGGGTTCCCTATGCATTTTACACGGAATATGAGAGATTTCAACCAGTTTTTTTTTAAACAGTTCTTTGCACTGACTGTTGTAACATGCAAAAGCATAAAATTACCTAATATAATACAAAACTTGGATCTAACCAATAATGAACAGCATAAAATGAAGTTGGTAATTTGAGGGGTAATGTAAGTGTTATTCATATAAAGATCAGCTGCCATCATTTATTTCTTTTATTTTACATAAAGAAACACATAAATATATATATACATATTTTATTTCAATAATTTGTGATGTCTGAAATAAGACTAAAGGAATCCAATTAGGCTTGTGACAGTTAGTACTATGCCATTTAAGTTGAAGTATATCTTCATGTTTCAGCACCAGTGAGACTGTACACAATGGTAATCAATAATTTCCTGAAAAATAAAGGGCAAAATTAAGTTCTACTTTTTTTCAAGGGTGGGTCTGTGGAAAAAGCCTTGAAGGATGTTTCTTGTTGTCTGTATTATGTTATGTCCTAGCCCATGGTGGTGAGCTTTTTTTTGTCTAACCCTTTCTAATCAAAAGAATTCCATACATCAGTCGCCTGATGAAAAGCGAGACAACTACCCCTTGGCCCACACCAGCTCCTTAAAGTTGTAATTTGAAACACAGAAAAGGCTTTAATGGGGGGGGGGGGCAGAATTTTTGCTCTAGGGACATTTGAATACATGTTTTTTAAGTAATGTGAACAAATTATCTATCTCTGCTATTTTTCTATGAATTTCTTCTTCCAAGGTTAGTGCAATGAAGTTCTCACTTAGAGGCAGGGAGGAATAATCAAATACATCTTATGGTGCTTTGGTGAAAAAAAAACTCACATAAATCAATTCAAGGAGGTACTTAAAAGTGCTATATGCAGCTGAAGAAAGTAAGTATTTTCTTTACATTTTACAATATAACTCACTGTTGAGAAGTGTTAGAATTTAATTTTTAAAAGATCATTTGGCAATTTTAGGCTCTCCTATTTTTATCACCATACTCTAAGGCTGTAGGTAAACTAGATTAAACACACTATTAGTAAATAACATTATTTTAATTGAAGTCAAATCTTAAACTTATGCCTTTTAGTCTTAACTGCCTACAAATTTATGGATTCCAAGTCTCATAATCTTAAAAACCTTCATTAGGTCACCCAGAACAAAAAACATAAAAAACAGAGAGAATTCAACCTATCCCCATACAATAACCCCTCCAAACTTAGAATCATCCCATTAGTTCTTCACTGAACCTCCTTTATCAATTCAACACGTGTATAAAAGTTTAATCAAAACAATTTATAGAGCTACATGTACTTATTTACTGAATGTGTTACTTCTAAAACTATTTAACTCTGCTTCCTCACATTACACCACTAATATGAACTAGAATGGAAATCAACTCAATCATAGTTATCTCATCTGAATTCTGCATTTAAGATCAGAGCTCTATATTTTAATTTTTTCAATCTGTGAACATATATACAGCATTTTGCAATAACACACAAACACATACATGATTTCAAAATAACATTAGATCCAGTATTACAAAATTTGTATAGATGATACAAATATACTTTTGAGGCAGCTTTATTCTGAAGCAAGTCACTTGAAATGTAGTTTGTAAACATATTTTTTAAAATCTTAAGGCAAATTTGGAAGCTATGTAAGTTTTACTGCATTTATGAGTGGCTAATTCTATTATATTTAAAATAATATAAATGTTTTCACACTAAGTGTATCTTTCTTTACACTTGCATCTCTTCTACACTGATTGTAAACTATACAGGCCTGTAATGTTACTGCATACAGCAGTGCCAATGATGACTGTGTATATGGGTACTAAATGGTATCAATAACAAACATGCCTAAATTGTTTCTACATTCAAGGAGAGCTCGCTCACTCAGTCTTCAAAATGTCATCCCCCCCTTTACACTTAAATGCCACTACTGGCTCAATGCCTGTTTTGTACCTATTTATCAATTCTACAATTATTGTATTACTATTACATGAAACTACTAAAAGTAAAATTAAGATAATAAAAATATCATCACAATTTCATAATTTTGATAGATATGTTTGCCAAATACTTAATGCCAATGACTTCAAGGTATGGTTTTGAATTCTCTTATGAAACTTGTAATTGTTGATTGTCACATGTTTAGTACACATATAACATCTGTTATATAATGCTTTTAAGATGTATTTTCCAATTAACGTAACTATAATTTAAGTATAAGGCAGTTAAAAACATCTTTTACTGCTAGAAGCGTAAATATTACTATCTAGTTGTGTCAATGTCTGATAACTTGTATATAAAGCACTAGATATATTGATAAAACCGTAAAACTTATAAATTTACTTACGAAACTGAAACAAATTACAATTTTGAAAAAAAATAGTATGGACCCTCCCTAAAACTAAAGCCATTTGAAAACTGAACTTGTTAAATTTTAAATAAATAAAGTTGCTATATTTAAGAAACACGTGGTATATTTTTTAAAGCATAGGGCTATTAAGTATTCAATATAATAAACCCAGTTTTAGCGTTTAGGCCTAACTTTCAATTGTGTTTGAAAGGAGTCATACTCATAGGCAATACAAGACAAGCGCTAACCGTACCTGTTCATCTTTAGCATCATTTTTAGTCTCGTCGTTTTTCACTACTTGTCGGGCTTTCCAATTAAAGCGTTTCCTTAATTTTCCCATGATGAAAGAAACATTCAAAACAGTGATTATTATTTTAAAATACTTTCAAAACTATATACAGGTTAGTGTCTCTCTTTCACACACACACGTGCTAACTTCGTAAACAGAGTCCTCTATAGAAGAGGTATATCATATTACTTATTATTATTATTATAACAACCTAAAGTGTAACTAATGACAACAAATTGGCCTGAGATGGTCTGGTGATTAGGGCGCTCGAACTCCCAATCTATATGTCGCGGGTTCGAATCCAATCGCCGAAAATGCTCGCCCATTCAGCCGTGGGGACGTTATAATGTTACATTTAATCCTATTTTTCGTTGGTAAAAGAGTAAGTCAAGATAACAATAAGAAATTTCTTAAAAGTATAAAACTAGTAAGGAGATGTTTTTGTAAACCAGGCTCGTTGAAAAAATGTGGGAGATTTTTTCAACAACTGTCTAGCTCTAGTAATTTCTCATATATTTGTTTGCCTGTGTAGTATGCATGGATACTACATGTTTTCTATCTCTTATGTAATATAATTGTTTTTAACTTTTCGTACATACGGTGCGTGTAGTTTAAATATAAAACATTGGTCAAGGAAATAGTTCAATTCCTTTCGGCCTAGTTATCTATTTTACTAGATCATATGTCTAGGGCAGTGATTCTCAACGGATGGGTTGCAGCCCACTAGTAAGACGTGAGACACGCGGTTATGGGCCTCTGCGGGCTGGGACTACTGTGACTGCTTGTTTGTTTGTTTGAAGTTAAGCACAAAGCTACACATTGAGTTATCTGTGCTCTGCCCACCATGGGTATCGAAACCCGGATTCTAGCGTTGTAAGTCCGCAGACATACCTCTGTGCTCCGGGGGGGCTACTGTGACTGCCTTAACTAACTAGTCATAAACTGCATATTTGGGTCTTTACTATTGTGTCAAATAACTAAGTAAGTCTTCAAATGCAATAGGTTAATAAATCCTGATCTATGGTATCAGGTGCATTTGTTCATGGGAAAGAGAGATGAAAGTAAGAGCTGTTCAGGAAAACATACACTAACCTGTATTTTGCGAGTGTCAGCCAGCCTATATTCTATAGGCATTAGCACACTGGGCCCGTGCCCCGATTCTATTTGACAGTGTTTCATATCCCCAGTTTGTGTCTTGAAGAATCAGAATAGAGAACCATGATCAATATCACATTGAAAAGCCAAAAATTCCCGCGTATACGGACCCGAGCCTCGAATCTTTTAAGCACCTAGCGACGCTTCTGTTGACCAATATAGTTTCAATTGGATTGAACCGAAATGTGAATGAATGCGGTGAAATTATTTGTGAAAAGTAAAATTCATAAATAACTTGTTATAATAAATGCGAACTTGCTGTAACCCAATATTTCATTTGGTTATCATGGAATATTTTCGATCATAAAGCTTGAAATATTTGTAAAGTACCCAGTTTTCTGAATATTACTCGAAATTTTGCCTTTTACAAATTTAGCCCAAACGTTTGACCAGGTTTTCCCTACCTTATCAGGCCCATACGCAGAATATTTGAAAAAGGATTTCTAATTAGTGGGCTCAAAAGCCAACATATTTTATGCTAAGAACAATCAGCATGCAAAGCATGCTAATGTTATGGGGGTCTGGATGCATACCCCACAAAAAATATGTAAAACAATTTTCCCTGAAATATAGCTTAAACAAGTGCGTGGCTATTCACATAAAATGGAGAGCTAGTCTTAAATTTGCGTAAATATGCATGTTTATTAAAGTAAAGTACTCTACTATCTACACGAAAAGTAGTTATTCTCGCATGTACGTAGGGGTGGTTCGACCGAACACCCTATTTTTGTGCTGTAAAAATTATGCTTATACACTGAGTGGTTACAAGTAAATAGACACCTAATTTTTCATCATTTAACTGATTTATGCTAACTAATTTGTGTTTACAGAGCACTATGTAAATGAAAATGGTCCGCACACTAATTACCTTTTGCTACAACATGCCTAGAACTCAAGGTTCTCTCGAATTGTCAGATTTTGTTAGAGGAAGGATAGTTGGTCAAGCAAATGGTGGAATAAGTCAGCG
>NW_013666406.1:44422-51698 GCF_000517525.1 Limulus polyphemus
AAAAAAACTTCGAAGAGTTTTGGAGCAAGAGTGGGCGAAAATCCCACAATCTAAAATTGACGAGATGATTCTCATGATGCCCCAAAGGATCCACGAAGCGAAAGGAAGATCTACCAGATATTAATTAAATTATAAATATATCAATTCATGTGAATATGATTGAAAATTTTCATTTTTTCTGAAAAGGTGGTGTCTATTTACTTGTGACCACGCTGTGTATAGTTATAGCGCAGCTGCTTATCGTATTTAACGTTTTCTGGTGAAGTATTAGCATTTTTGGGCTTGAAATAGTCGCATACAATGGCTTCTGTTGACACTTCGTAATTGGAAGCCAGAAGCTGTTTTATATGCTGGATTCTTTGCAGTAGATGTCTGTGACTTGTTGGCGATAAATTTCAACAATAAACAAACAGCAACACAGTTCACTTGTCTTAAAATAAGATATTAGAGCAAGTAAAATGTATCTAAAATTTTCATTACCCTGTTGGTTATCACAGATGTATCCAGAGCTTCAAATAATTGTCTTTTTTTTGTCAAACTCCATACAGACTGGTTCAATTACTTTAGAACACAATTGACAAGACGAATTATTTCTTGTCACTTCTGTTGTTACAAATTGTGATATTTTCACTTTAGAAACTGCCCATTACAGCTAAATTTCTGCTAGTGTGTCCACTTCTCATCCTGCTGATGATTTACCTCTATCTCCTCCTCCTCCTCCTCTTGGAAAGGTATAAAAGCCATCTAGTTTTCCATCGATGAAGTTCTTCAGACTTCATAAAGAATATCCACAAAAAATGCTTAAATCTCAAACCGATAATCACTTTATAATTCTATTTCTGTGACAACAAAGCTTGCATGTGTTCAAAACCATGTGTAAATATTAGACATACATCACTGTTTCAGTTTAAGTTTAATGCGAGCATTATGATTTGGATAGTTTATATAGTACAGGTGTTATATTTACTTATATATTTATATTTATAAAAGCGATAGTTTATGGCAAGTTTGTTTATGAATCATACATTTTGTAGTGTGTATGTTCAATTGTTATGAGTTAGCGAACTTTCTGAACTTTTCTCATTGTTTTAGTTAAGAATTATTGCATCAGAATATCTAGTATTGCATGGAATGTTCTAGACTTCTGTCGGAGTATAAATACGCGTTGAAAGATTATTATTTAGATCTAGACTGTGTGATTGTGAGTTTAGCAATAAAGAGCGTATAGTGGCGATTTTTAAAGCGGAATTATTGCAGGTTGTTTTGTAATAACATAGCAGAGAAGAATAATTCGTCTTGTCAATTGTGTTCTACAGTAACTGTCTGTTTGTTTGTAATTAAGCACAAAGCTACACAAAGGGCTATCTGTGCTCTGCTCACCACGGGTATCGAAACCCGGTTTCTAGCGTTGTAACTCCGCAGACATACCGCTGTGCCACTGGGACCTACAGTAATTGAACCAGTCTGTATGGACTTTGATCGTAAAATATTCAATCTGATATTATTTTGGTGAACAGCACACGTACCAACAACTTTAGACTGATAAAAGTCTTAACAGAATCAGATTTGTATGGAAAACTTCCAGGACTGTTTTCTATATTTTATGTATGTACGATTGCAGAACTGAACTGAAACTGTCTAAGCTACCCAGATTTATTAGTTACAGTTCTAATCAGATTAATTATATTTTCATTAATAGTTGTTTATCAGGAAAATATGCCTTCTTCATAACTGTACTGTGTCATCTTTTCAAGACACGCGCCATTTATAGACGTCCTTTTGATTCAATAGTTCGTATGCTATACAGACAATTTTGCCGGCCAGATGTGGCTTCTCTCACATGTGTTAGTACTGCGTAGTGTTTGACAAAAACATGAAATAGAAAACTGACAAATCAGTGGATATAAACAAGATGAAACTTCAAATTACTTCAAGTATCAACTTAAATTATTTAGCTTATCCTGACTTTGGCTCAGATTAACATAATTACAATGATTTGCCAAAGTAGTGATAAAATTTTTCAAATTTTAAGTAACTCAGTTGTAGTTATGACTTTCTTGTTTCAATTTTTTTGAAGCATTAAAACTTTTTATATTACTATAGCTAGCTAGCTTACATATATATATCGATCTCTACTTAATCGATCTTAATAAAACTTAAAATTGTTTATTACACTTGTTTACTATAGGAGTACGGTCAGTTCAAATTAGAACAAGTTCACATTTTTTTAAGTACACTGTTTTTGTTTGTTTTTTACAAATTTGTAATTTGCTTATATACAAACAATGTCTAGTGAATACACAGTCAAACCACCTTTTGAGCTTCGATATATCGTAAGATATTTTGATACATATTTACATGAAAATCAAGATATCACAGAGCAATGGAAGATTAGAATACTATAAGTAGGTTATGTCTTATTATATCATGTTTGAGAATATTGTTTGAACAAAGTTTAGGTAGATTAAGTTTGGGTGGGTCATGTTTGAATCGATGGACTATGTTCAGTATAATTTTAGACTCATTATATGATGTAAAATTAGAGAAACTATTGGAATCTTCTCTTCTTTTTTTGACGAGATTTCGACCCTTTACTGAAACTTCGTCAACCATTTATGATTGTTATATTCAACAATTACCTTAAAAATAGAACAAACAATTATACCATACCAGTTGGTAAGAAAAATGACAAAACTTTAAATACGTTTAGTAGAGGAAAAAGAAATACATATGGATAGATAATGATGACAATATATGTACGTAGATATTCAAATAAATAAATGCATACTTATATATATATATCTTTCTAGATGGTTCTGGTTCCTTAGGTTCATACATATCGTTTGTTTTTCATTGACATTAAGAACAAGGAATATCCCTCTTGGAAATTCCAAATTCCAGTTATGAACAAAGTTTTTTTATCTGAGTATATAAATATTTTGCATTGGAAAGTACTGTTACATATCGTTTCTAAAAAAAAAAACAATCAATTTTCGGTGGCATCAAATAATGTCAAAATGTAATTCTGATGCACCTGTTCAATGTGACCTTATGATGGCTGTGATTGTCACGTGACTTGCTGATTTTCATATTTGAAATCCTTTAATATAACTAAAGCATTTGTATAGTAACAAATGCGTTATGTGAATAATAAGAAGTTGTCCATAACACTGCTTGTGCTTAATTATGAATTTACTTTGGAAATCTTTTCATAGACATGCGAAGGTCAACAATCGAGATTGATGCCATTTGGCGTTACAGTATTTAACACTGCTATCCAGCAAGCTTCTTTAATTTCCATGTTTCTGTTAGATGTAAAATTTATCTCTATACCTGTAAGTTTAATGTCTTCAAGAGAGTGTTTTGTGACTGGAAGTTCTTTGTTTGTTTTGATTGTTGATTTATGTATAGTTTTTTTTTGGTTTGACCTACATATTGGTAGTTGCATTTTCGGCATTGGATTAAGTAAATAGCATTTTTTGTAGAGCAAGTTATTGAGTAAGTGATTTTGAACTGCTTTTGGTTGTCTTTGTTCGAAATTTTGTCCGTTTCCTGCATTAACTTACAGGTTTGGTATCGCTTGCTACTGCAAGGATGACTTCCACCTAGTGTCGACTTAAAGTTGATTTTAGCGTGAACTAAGTGTGAATGCAAATTTTTACTTTTCTGAAAGAACCAACAGAAAATTCTGTAAAAATGGATTTTAGTCGATCATTAAGTTAAAGGAGGAAAAAGTTTTTTGTTGTTTTTTAGTATCCGGCGTATATTTTTTAGTTTGGGGTGATAGGTAATAACCAGCGGAACACGAGAAGAATTTGTTTTAAGTAATCGTTTCAAGGCGCTATTGTTAGCTTTGTCAGGTTGTTGGGTGATAATGTTTTATTTATAACCTCCTTCAGTCATAGCCCGTTTCCAAGAATTAATGTGACGGTCATAGTTCTCACTGTCAGAGCATATCTTTTTTCATCTAAGTACTAGATTGAATGTGATATTGCGTTTGTTGTGTGGAGGGTGACAGCTTTGATTATATAAGTACTGTGGTTTATCGATTGGTTTTCGGTACAAATCGGTATGTAGAACACCATGTTTTAACGTTAGGTTTACATCTAAGAAACTTATTTGGGTAGTGGAGTAATCTAGAGTAAATTTAATAAAACTGTGGAAGGTGGTAGTATGTCTATAAAAGGATAGTAATGAATCTTCCTCTTCTACCCAAATGAAAAAAATATTGTCAATGTAGCGTCTCCAAAACGTTAATTTGTCTGTGCAACTTCCAACAGTCTCGTCTTTAAGTCTCCCATAAAAATGTTGGCATAGTTTGGTGCCATCTTGGTGTCCATAGCTGTGCCTTTTGTTTGAATGTAAAACTCATTATTATATTCAAAACCGTTAAGTGTAAGTACTAGCTCAGCTAAGTCTGTAATCATGTCAGTGTTGGGTTTGTCTAGTTTTAGCAGAGAAGATTCCAGGTATTTTAGGCCTTTGTCGTGGGGAATGTTTGTGTAGAGAGTAGAAATATCCATAGTACAGAGAATAATGTTTGGAGGAAGTTTTCAGTTGCTATTAATGTCAGAGATTATGTTCAGAAAATGTGTCGTGTCTTTAATGCACGATGTCACACTTAGGAAGATATCTTTGATGTGGTTATTAACGTAAGCAGATAAGTTTTCAATAGGCATACCACAATTAGAAATAATAGGACGACCAGGATTGTTGGATTTGTGTATTTTTGGTAACATGTAAAAGCGACCTGAAACTGGCTGTTTAGGTGAAAAGAACTATAACGTTTCACAAATTATGTGTTGGTTTTCCTGTAAATTACGTAACATATCTTCGATAATTTTAACAAATTTTATTGTGGGGTCCAAATCTGCCATTTTATAGTGGCTTGTGTCATAAAGTTGTCGGTAAGCCTCGTTGACGTAGTCGGACTTATCTTGAATGACAATGGCGCCGCTTTTATCAGCTGGTTTAATAGTTCTTTAATTTTCATGTTTCAGTGAAATTAGAACAGTATGTTTACTACAGGAGAGATTGTTTCGTACTTTTGAGTCGGAGTTGAATTACTTCATTTTCAACTGCAGTAATAAAGCTCTCTAGATGTGATTCCCCTGTTGGTTGGGATTGACCAGAAGGATTTTTGTTTAAACTGTGAGTAGAAATTACTACTTCCAGTGAAAACATTCTCGAAGTCTTAATCTGCGTGCAAATATTGTAGGTCGGAAATGACTTCAAAGCTATCTATGTTTTTAGGGGTAAGAGAAAAATTAAGACCTTTACTGAGAAGTTTGTGTTGAGTTTCAGTTAGTGTTTTAGAGGACAGATTGACGATATTAGAAGTGTTCTTGGGTTTGGGTCGATTGGAAGCAGAAGTGACTAAGTTAGTGGATTAGGAAGTAGAATCTATTTTAGTGGACATCTCAATGTACGTGTTTATATTGTTGGAATTATTAATTAGCAGCTCACAGATGGTATTAGTTGGGTGCTGTTGACAAACCTCTTTCCCTCTAGTCTATTAGTTCAGAATTAGGGACAGTTATCAAAGATAGCCCTTGAGTAACTTTGCTTGAATATCCGAAATTAAAAATATTATTGCAGTCACTTTCCACATATAACAAAAATAAAAAACTGTGGAGTTTGTAAAACAATGAATTCCCCATTTTTTTGTCCAAACCTATTATTAAAGCGAAATAATTTTAAATATATCATTGCGTTATAAGCGTATATTCTCACAAGATTAAAAGTAAGACACACAGTTGACATAATAAATGAAACAATTCACAATTTGAGAAGGAGAAGGTGTACTAAATGTCATTGAATTAACGACACCTCCAAACTTGCAACCACATATATTTCATTGTTCTGACGTTGGGAATTGGGATCTGTGTCGCACTTGAGCGATCCAAGTCCTTTCTTAATTTAAACTAGTTTATTCTTTCTCGATACAACTTTATAATACACAGAATTTCCACACTCAACATGTTTGCAATCTCGATAACAAAACACACACTTTATATTACCGTCACTACCGCTCGCTTGATTCAATTATCTCTCTCTATATCTATCTATCTGCCATTATTTCTCCGCTTTATTTGCCGGGCTTATATACTAAAAAAGAGGGCGCCTGGAACAGACTAGAGTTGCCAGGAAAATTCAAGATCCTTCGAGAATCTCATGATGTGTTACCATCGTCACGTGACTTCCGCTGTCGTGACACTATGTTCAATGGAGCGTATACATTAGTTAACTTGAAGTTATTTTTTGAGTACTAATATTAATAATAATTAAAGTAAAATGTCTTAGCTCCTCCGCCCACTTCTCTCTCTCTCTATATATATATATATCTATATATATATATGCAAAAAATAAAATTAGTCATCACTTAAAATGGCAACGATTTAAAAAATAAGTAATTTATCCTAAATAGATAGGATAGAATAGGCAGAATAGTTTTGTTTATGAAATCTACGTTAATGATTAATTAACCAATACAAAAATATTCAAAGGACAAACATTTATATGCAATTACTAAGATAAAAATTGAATAATAATTAGGTCAAAATACTTTTTGATATGTCTTTCCAAACTATAACAAAGTCAATTAATTTTCAAAGTTTGGCAAATTTCATTGATAGACATTGAAACTTAAGATTATTGAAGGTGATATATATATATATATGTATATGTATCTTCAATAAACTTTATGTTTCAATAGACGAACTTATTACACTGGAGAAAACTCAAGTGATTCGGATAATTTGATGATGCTGATTTCAAAAATATAGTATTTGTCTATTACCTCTAGATTTTGAGTTATTGTAATATCTCAATATTTTATCAACACTATGTGAAATTAAATTTACTTGGACACTTTAATAGGTAAAAAGCATACATTTTGCTAACTTCAATCATTGACTGTATTGTATTGGTGTAAAATTCCAAATATATTCTTCATATATCCTCTTTGTTCTCGATATAATTGTAGCGAATTGCACCATTTTTGCTTTATTCCCACGCTCACTTGTTTCGCCCTGGAATCACAAAACCCTCACCTGCTCATTTTGCTAGAACATTTGAGACGTCCCTCGACTGAGCATACAAGTGGTGTAGTCAAACGCCTCTCTCTTAGTTGCCTCTCACTCACTCAGTTGGTCACTTCGCCTCTTTTCGCGCACAGTCAAAACAAAGTGCAATCTTCTTCCCTCATAATACCCGCGATATAATCAAATTCTGCAAAACTCTTTTTTAAAATATTTTAAACTCTAGTTTTGTAAAC
>NW_013666406.1:52698-62923 GCF_000517525.1 Limulus polyphemus
TCTATTTCATTGTTCTGACGTTTGGAATTGGGATCTGTGTCGCACTTCAGCGATCCAAGTCCTTTCTTAATTTAAACTAGTTTATTCTTTCTCGATACAACTTTATAATACACAGAATTTACACACTCAATATGTTTGCAATCTCGATAACAAAACACACACTTTATATTACCGTCACTACCGCTCGCTTGATTCAATTATCTCTCTCTATATCTATCTATCTGCAATTATTTATCCGCTTTATTTGCCGGGCTTATATACTAAAAAACAAGGCGCCTGGAACAGACTAGAGTTGCCAGGAAAATTCAAGATCCTTCGAGAATCTCATGACGTGTTACCAGCGTCACGTGACTTCCGCTGTCGTAACAGTATACATATGTTTATTTTTGTGCTTATTACATCTAATTTCTTGTGAACACTTTTATAAATTTTCTTTTAAATCATGCAAACTCTACTTTTAAATCGTGCTTTGTTATCACATACTCAGAAATAAGCACAACCGTAAAAGAAAACAATAATTCAGGCATCAGTTTCTTCCTCGGCTTATCTCGCTGAAGTAACCTCACGGTTTAACTACTGTAATTATAGTAGACCATAGTGACACTAAATTGTTCACTTAAGGTTATATTTGAGCAGCGTTGTTTGTTTTACTCACAGATGTAGAAAAAAAAAGTATGGCAATAGTACAGCTTCAACAACTTGATTATTATAGTTTGTTTGTAATTAAGCACAAAGCTACACAATGGGCTATCTGTGCTCTTCCTACCACGGGTATCGAAACCCGGATTCTAGCGTACTCAGACATACCGCTGTGCCACTGGGGGGCCTTGATTATTATCGGAAAGATTAAAAAAATACACTAAAAATATGTAATGTTACGTTATACTACCATTTACACAAAATATAAAATTAAATGATAGGCGACAGTGTATAGCATATAAGTTGTTGTCATTTTAATCAGATATGATACTATTAGACTAATATTTAGATAATATATTTCAGCTATTTTAACTTCCCGAAACGAGTATAAAATTAAACAAGAAAAGCAGCATAACTCATGATTATGTTAATTTTACCTCACTTTCAAAAAGTCACATTTGCAGCTGCATTTCGTAACAAGTCTTTTTTTATGTTCTGCAGTTTTTAAATAAAAATGTGTTTTATGAACTTTTACGTAATTTATGCTCAAGACAGCTGAAACAGTATCGCGCGCACAGAATGAGAAATTCTACTGAATATTATTTATTCATACCACGCATGTCAGTGTTAACAGAAGAGTTGAATAGTTGTAAGTGACTAGTTTTTTGGTTGTTTCATCTTCAAACATCAATCTCACGTTTATGTTTGTTTTTTTTTAATTTCGCGCAAAGCTACACGAGGGCTATTTGCGCTAGCCGTTCCTAATTTAGCAGTGTAAGACTAGAGGGAAGGCAGCTAGTCATCACCACCCACCGCCAACTCTTGGGCTACTCTTTTACCAACGAATAGTGGGATTGACCGTCACGTTATAACGCCCCCACGGCTTAAAGGGCGAGCATGTTTTGGTGAGAGAAGGATTCGAACCCGCGACCCTCAGATTGGGATTCGAGTGCCTTAACCACCTGGCCATGCCGGGCCTCACGTTTATGTAATATGATTCTCCAACAAAAGAAATTTTAAAACCAATAAAATGCGTATCTCTGTGTAGGGTATCGCAAGCATCAATGAATACTGTTTAGAATATATGATGATTACAGTAGCTTTGTTTAGAGATAGACTTGATATGCCGATTGAACAAGCTTATTGTTCTCAGTGAGTTTGAATACAGTGGAAATTAATAATAGCAAATATTTTGGTCAATAAATGTAAGGGTGCAAACCCGTAAGGCTGGGCATGCAACTGGTAAACAATAAGCAACTTTATTTACAATAAAACTATCAGTTTATTATTTTATATGTTTGAATATTTATACAAGTCGCATAATCAGAGTAGCATATTATGTCATTACCTTCACATAAATCATCATTTTGTTCAAACCAACGACTTGATTGCTTTCTAGTATAAACAAACATCAAGTTTTAACCATACTAATATTTCTATGCGTCTTCGTTCTAGAACGCTGTTGACTTGAAAATATGGTTGTAGCATAAATCAGGAATTCTCAAACACTTTCAGAAAAAGGTCACACCAAAATAGTTCGCATCCCGACTGAGGCTCCCACCCCCAATAATTTATGGTTAGTGAGTACATTAAGAACATTATGTATTTTGTGTACTTGCAGCCACCAGTTTGAGAACCTCTGGCATAAATCACTCTAAAGACCTCTCGATATCTGTTACAGTTTATACTTATATCCCTACTGTGAAGGTCGTTCTTGGAAAAATTGTCGTAAAGTGATGGTACCGTATATAGTACCGAAAATGTATATGTGTTGTATGGCTGTTCGGATTCGAAACGCGAATATACAGAATACTGATTAATTATCTGTTGTGAATATTCGTCTATACGAAAAATCATCTGGATTATGAATAATCTAGACTGTCAATGTCCAGACTAAAGAAGATTCACTGTATCAAATAGAACTCCTTTTCCCCACCCGCGTTAAAGAGGCAAAATGTTGGTCTCATATTTCAAAATATAATGAAAGCAAATGCGCTGTCAATCTTCTACCGTCGGTGGCTCATGATAAACTTCATTACATGACATACAAGGCAAGGTAGAACATACTCAAGCAACAAAGTGGTCTTCAGTAGACACCTGTCCTCATACAATGCTTCGACTCCTAAATCTAGATTTCTAAGACGGAAGGGGTCAGCATAACTTTGGCACCCCAGTACTCCTCCAGTGTACTGATCAGGTTGCTATTCGCACAGTCAAATAGCATCTCTTCTCTGATGCCTTATTCACTTCCTACTGCATAATGTTAGTGGCCTTTTCCTTTGTCTTGCCACATAATTATATGTCCCTCAATATCCTCACAGCAGCCATCCAATAAAGCATTGAGTAAAAACTGGGTGGTAAAGCAATCCTTCTGCTTAATCTACTGTGTCCTCCATGTTCCATTTCCTACCAGTGTACATCAAATTTTGTTCTTGAATCACCTAGTCATTAGAATTCATTGGATGAGAAAGAACGAGTCTGAACTTGCCACACTTGTACTTCTAGACTACAGATATGATAGGCAGTTATAGCTTTGCAGTCTGGCTGTATAAGGCCACATTTGTCCTTGGAACTTCAAGCCATTTCCTGATAAAGGTGTTGATCTTCTTTTCCATTGTCTATTCGTATAAGAGCAATCTCATAGATACATAGTGGCCAGAGGATTCTTGGCAACAATCCAAACTGGTAGACCCACATTTTAGCTTTCTTTCTATCCCACATTTGTTTATGGTCTATGCTTCCAACTTCTATGTGACTCTATCCATATGTATCAGTCAATGGTTATAAGTATCACTGCCCCAAGCTCTTCACAATTTCATCCTTCACAATTGGGGCTACTTTTCCAGTGATTCTGAAGTACATTTCATTGTACCTATCAATTGGTGGCGTCAGTTACTACTTTTCTTTGACTTAAATTTCATTTTTGTCCAGTCAGCCATGACCTCAAGTTTCTTTAAGATGACAATGTTTTGCGTCTCTGTGATTAAAGTTACACTTGGATGTTCACTAACTTTTGACACCATTTCCATGTGGCTCAGCTCTCTGATGATAGTCTCCTATTGCCATGGCAAACAGTAATGGGGAGACTTGATATATATATATATATATAGAGAGATAGAGAGAAATCACCTTTAAATCACTATGGTAGTAATTTATTTACTTGGCGACGTTTCGAGCAGACTCCCTTTTTCAAGCCAAAAACAAGTCTGTGAGTTAATGAAAATTACGGGAACTTTCCACCGTGATGATTTAAAGGTGGTTTTTCTCTTAAAAGTCTAATTTCTTTATTAATCATCTTCACATTTTTCTACTCATATATATATATTTAATCTCTATCATCTTTAGTCACTGATAACAGTTAACGAATCCGTTACTTGATAGACTATCATCCCGAAAGCACGGGTATCCTCAAACTATAAGAGGTAAGATTTAGATCTGAATGATTCAACTTGCCATATTTCACGGAATAAGAAATATTCAGTAATACATATACTCACCATCTTCAGCATTAATATAGTTTCTGCATCTAAAATTGATGGGCGAGGTTGTAAGAGATCCTATTTTATTCTTCAGTCAGTAACTCTAATATACCTAGCAGTTTTCAACTTCAATTTTGCAAGCTCAACCTGGCGTTTCTCTTTAATGTAATAGCACACACTGACTATGGAAAAGAAAAATATTCTTGTTCGCTCCTGCTATTACAAACGCTATAGGTGTTTGTTTCTTATACAGTCTTCTGTTGATAACCTTACGCTGACCAATTATCTATATGCCAGCTCTGAAGATATGCACTTGCTAAACTTAAACCAAATTCACCTTTTCTGAGTTGTTTCTATGGCTGCTGGTAGAATTATCTGTTTTATGAAAGTCACTCTTAAATCAACGAAATTAAGCTGAGTCTCTTCTTTATACTGGTCTTTCCACCAGTTTCTTCCTATTTTTTAGAAGTTGTTCCTTTCCTTTGGTAACTGTTTTGAATATCTTTTTCTGTAGGTGTGTTCAGCACCCCTTATGAAGTTTAACTTGTTTACTTCCTATCCGTATTTTCCTAATAGGTTTCCATACCATCTGCGCTTTTCCATCTGGAACTATCGGCCGTTTATTGTTATTTGTTTCATTTCCTGCTTCTTCAGGTCGTTTTGGTCTGTTCTTCTATTATTTTTTTCAGTCTTGCTTAATTTTCCTTTACGTTTTCTATTTGTAATTTGTAGGAAGCATTAATACAATTAATATTTTTATCATGAGAATGACAAAGCAAGGCTGTTGTCTCTGAACACACCTACAAAAAAAGATTGCAATATGTAGAAAAATATTGAAATAGGTAATGGACAAAATTACAAAATACGTCTAAACCAAAAACTCACTTTATTTGCTACGTTTCATGGGTATGCCCTCCGTCAAGATTAGTTACTGAAAATATACAATATAACTAGTGTTTCAAATTTATATATAAGTACAAGTAATTATAAATTGAGCTCATGGGAAGAACGATACATCAATCATAATATAATAATTAAATATAAACAATAATTAAAAAGGACCTAGCAGAAGTGGGATAATAAGTTTCAGATAAAAACTACGCAATTACAAAAATAGATTTTAAATATCATATAAAGAGAGAATTAAAAATTCACCACGATGGATATTGTTTCCACAGACAATGTGGAGAGTAATGGTGCCAGTTGTCAAAAATAGGGTTAAAAATGTGTGATAAAAGGAATTTTAACAGAAGCTGTAATTACTTAAAAAGAATCATTCATTTATTTCATGTGGTGTCAGAGAAGTTAATTTAAACATAATTTTGTGTTCTAATTTTTCATGATCATGTCGTCAATTCCGTTATAGTCTGTGGAGTTAAATTGTTTTGGAACTGGTGTTCCCGAAATCTGTCACCTGACCTGCGTAATGTAGTACTAGATGATAGATTCTGACAGAGTTGTATTAGTTTTTACATATCACCCGGCCCCCCAGTGGCACAGCTGTATGTCTGCGGACTTACAACGCTAGAAATGGGTTTCGATACCCGTGGTGGGCAGAGCACAGATAACCCATTGTGTAGCTTTGTGCTTAATTACAAACAGACAGACAAACATTCGTATTCCATTTTTGTTGTTATTATCATTACAAAGCTACACAATGGACTATCTGCAGTCTGTCCACTGCAAGAAATTAAACCCCGGATTTTAACGTTGTAACTACATAAACATACCGCTGAACCACTGAAAGAGTTCCAATATTTCTTATTGGCATAGTATTTAATACACTTTTTCTTTGTTAATTATCATATGATAGAAACAAAGTCGTACCTTGTTATGGAACACAATTTTGAAAAGCACACAAAAGTTCAAGATATATGTTACATTTGTCAAAATGTTTGTTTTTCATCCGATAAGTTTCGTTTAATTTGTTTATTTTAGAGCTTGCCATATTGGGCTACCTGTTGTGTCCACCACTGGGAATCGAACCCCGGACATTAGCTTTGTAAGTCCATAGACTTACTGTTGTTTCACCGGGGACACACCCAATAGATAATAGCGAAAAGTTCCACTATAGACTTGGTTGCATTAAGTACAGTGAATGAAATAAATAATGCACTCTGATGAACAGATGAGTTGACCTTTTAGGTGGAATGTAAATGTAATGTTAAAGAGAGTCGTAAAGTCAGTGACATAATAGCAGATAGTTCGTTCACATGGTCAAGTTATGTTAGTATGTGCAGGTGGTGTCACTTCAGTTTGTAATTTAGAATGTGCTAAACTGTCTTTTAAATTCCTTTCACATTTGATTTTAATTAAGAGTGGGGTAGTAAATATTTCATTAGACGTGTTCTCTTATTATTAAAGCTGAATTGAACTATTCTACTACTCTGAATGTTTAATGGGTGATATGTCTATGCGTTCACTAAACGTTGCCTATAGCTTCTGTGTTCACAGTTTTTAGAGTAAATTAAAATTAGTTTGTAGATCTTTTTACTCTTTTTTTTCTGTACTTCTTTTTTTGTCAACCTCAACGTTTTCTCGTTTTTTCTTAACATCAGATACATTTTAGATAGTCTTTGAAAATGCGGAATCCTTTTTATTGGTGGACGCTATTTTTTGATGAAAGACTCAATTTCATTCAAGAAATTTCAAAAAAACATGAGTATTAAATAGCAATTAGATTAATAACAGATTAATAAAGTCTGCATTAAACCTTTCTTATCCAACAGAATCTCAAACAGTAACTGAACTTGACAGCTTTGTTTTAACTCTGAACAACTTCAAATTCAATAACGAACATTACCTTCAGGGTTAACGGTAATGCAATGGGTACCACCAAAATGACTCCCAATTATGCCAATATTTTTGTGGGTCATATTGAAAGCCAGCTTTTACAACTTAGCCCTGTAAAACCTCATACATGGATGACATATTTTTCATTTGGACAGCCGGTCTTGAATCACTTATAGAATTTATCTCATATGCAAACTCCTTTCACAAAACAATCAAGTTTATCTTTGATTACTCGCCTACCTAAATTAACTTTATTGACGTCACTGTCTTTATAAATGATGGAATTTTATACACCGACTTGTACAAAAACCTACAGACAGACCAGAATACCTTCACTATAAAGCTGTCACCCCTCTCACACTAAACGAAACATTACCTAAAATCAAAATTTTAGATTAAGAAAATGTGCTCAGCTATTCCAGCTTCGTCAGGAGTTATCGATACCGTACAAGTTCACTAATCCAGTTGAACAAAGTTAAGAATTAGAGTATCTTTCTTTCTTGTTTTTACCCATTTCTAAAACAAAATATCCCTAACACCTTTTTCCATAACGCTCTCGTCGCTGGCCACATTGTACCGGAAATGGAACACACTCAGAGCAGAACATGAGAAAATATATCGAACATTTATTGGAAGATCAGATTACCTTCATGGCGAACGAACGAACTTGTCAGTAATTTTGGTTTAAAATCTCACAATCCCCGAAGGAGCTTGAGAGACAACCTGGGGTGCTCAGAAACTGTTGTTTCTCTTCAGCCCATACACGCGGATTTAAGATTTAGATCTATTGCAGTGTGATTAGACTTATAGGCATCATGGTGGTAGGTGATTGATTAGGATTTTAAAATTAATTTCTAACTTTGGAGGGTAACACTATCTAGCTATTTTGCCACAAAAGCATCCAGAGAAACCTATGAAGATCAGACGCGACGAAGGAAGCCAGGAGAAGGTGAGCTTATCTTGATAGAAGCGTAGAGTGTGGAGGTACAACGAGGCTGAAGTACGTGAAACGCACGTGTGTTTGTTTACACACGTGATGGGGACGTCAAGCGATTAAGTGGCCGGCATTGGAGAAACGAGCAGAGATATGCAGCGTGCTGTACGACCTGCTGAACAAGTTGATTAATACAATTTAACTATGAATTTTGAATTTAAGGATATTAAATGATGTTGGTAAAACCAAAACAATTAGATAACCGTTTGGAATGAGATAGTAACGGTTAAACTTACAACATTATAGGTTATAATTACAAGAAATTACACATTATACTTAACGATGAAGGAGAATTAGGATTTAAGCATACATGATGCGGTCCTTCTTAGGGCCTGGGATCTATAGATCCAATCGCCGAAAAACTTTAATGTCGGAGAAACCGGAGTACTTGAAGAAAACCACTTTCACTGGACAGGCGCCGAAAAATGTTACCTGCCCAGTGCCCAAAGTTTAAAATGAATGAATTGGTTAATAAACACGTTATTTATGCTACCCTTGATTGACGATGTTATTGATAAAGTTAGGAGGAGATGTGTAATTGTTCCAAGTGGCAGGAGTGGACCCTATACGGGTAAATTCTTGAGTTTGAGTATTTCTAGCTGGAGTGTACTTGTAGTAACGGGTAGCTAGCAAGTTTCATAAAGCGTTTCTTTAGAAGAGGAAGTTTTATTGGTGTGTGAGGGTATTCTGGTGGTGTGTAATTTGGGAGTCTGTGTGCTATGTTAATTGCTCTATTCTGAAGAGTCTGTAATGTGTTATATTGATTGTTCTGGCATGTACAGGTTACGGCATTACTATACTCTAATAAGGGTCTTGTTCTGGCATGTTACAGGTTACGGCATTACTATACTCTAATAAGGTTCTTGTTCTGGCATGTTACAGGTTACGGCATTACTATACTCTAATAAGGGTCTTGTTCTGGCATGTTACATGTTACGGCATTACTATACTCTAATAAGGGTCTTGTTCTGGCATGTTACATGTTACGGCATTACTGTACTCTAATAAGGGTCTTGTTCTGGCATGTTACAGGTTACGGCATTACTATACTCTAATAAGGGTCTAATGTAAGCTTTATAAATTGCTATAATAGATTTGGCGGAACAGCCTTTGTTGTTACCATCGATACGCCTTAGGTAATTAATTCTTGCACTGGTTCTGCTCATGATCTCATTAAAGTATTTCTGCTGCGATGTGAAACCCAGAAATTTATATTATCAGAGAAATTGGCTATTGTATTATTTAGTCTTAGCTTGAAATTTCTAAATTTTTTCCTAAGCTTGTTTGTTTTCTTGCGAAACGCGATTGCTTGTGTTTTGGTAGGATTGAGGGCTATTCGCCGTTTATTACACAATTTTGATGCAGTGTTGAGGGTAACTTGAACTCTGTGTGATTTACGTACTCCATATGGCTATGTCGTCTGCATATTGCGAATTTAGTATATAAGTTAAAGAAGGGAAGAGTATGTCGTTCACAAATATATTGTATAGCGCGGGGCTTAAAACGGACACTTGCGGGACTTCGGCTACTAGTGTGTATGGGAGCGATACTGCATCATTAATTTTAACCTTGGCAGTACGGTAAGTAAGGAAACTTGATATCCTGCGTATTATCGGGATCGGAATGCCAGTTTTTAGTAACTTATATTTTAAACCATTGTGCCAAACTGAATCAAAGGCAAAGGTAGCTATAGTAGTTTGTTTTCTACTGAATCCTTTGTAGACTGATTCAGTCAATTTAACAAGGTGATCTGAGGTTTGTCTTTTCTTACGGCCTGCATTTTGATCTTATTAGCTTCGAGGTAACAATTAAGTCTATTGGTGATGAGTTTTACCATTAATGTGTTTAGTAGGCTGATAATCCTATAGTTACCCGGGTTGGTTCTATCATTATCTTTCTTGAGTAGTACTTTAATGGTGGCTGATTTCCATATACTGGGGTAATATCCTGATAAAAATGATGGTTATATATCGCAGTTAATTGTTCCATATACTGGGGTAATATCCTGATAAAAATGATGGTTATATATTGCAGTTAAGTGTTCTATATACTGGGGTAATATCCTGATAAAAGTGATAGTTATATTTTGCAGTTAATTGTTCCATATACTGGGGTAATATCCTGATAAAAGTGATGGTTATATATTGCAGTTAAGTGTTCCATATACTGGAGTAATATCCTGATAAAAGTGATGGTTATATATTGCAGTTAAGTGTTCCATATACTGGAGTAATATCCTGATAAAAGTGATGGTTATATATTGCAGTTAAGTGTTCCATATACTGGAGTAATATCCTGATAAAAGTGATGGTTATATATT
>NW_013666406.1:63565-67913 GCF_000517525.1 Limulus polyphemus
CTATTAATGCCATCTAGTGCCTTACGTTTAACCTTCTTTAAGTATACTTTTATTTCCGTTAATGATATGTGGCGAGTGAATATATTATTCGGATTATTAGTTTGCTCTAATGAAATTGGGAATTTTGACGTGAAGATGTTGGGATTATAATATATTTGATCATTAACATGGTTAAAGTGTGCTGCGTCAAAAGAAGCTAGATCCAGGGTTACAAATGTGTTTTTTAAAATATTCGGCAAATAAATCTGCTTGGTCATTATTGTCTGATTATTATATCTTATCCTGGTAATGCTACTTTGCGATTGATTTTTGGTGACGGACTTGAACTTACGCCAAAAAACTGCTGGGTCTGGATATGAATTATCTACACAATCTGTTCCGATTGTCATCTTGCTGGTTTTGTATGAGTTTTTTGATATTGTAGTTTTTACTGTTATTTCAATTAAACATTAAATTAGGATACAATTAGAGATAGAGAAAAGGATATACAAATGTATTTTCTATACTGTTTCTCCTTGTTCTGATGAATCTTTATATATGCAACTTGACTTCAATATCAACCAACTTACTGAGTTTAATACTTTAGTAGTATAATAAGTAATTAATTGTTACGTACGAAGGTCCAGCCAGTAGGGCCCCCTAGTGGCACAGCGGAATGTCTGCGGACTTACAACGCTAGAATCCTGGTTTCGATACCAGTGGTGGGCAGAGCACAGATAGCTCATTGTGTAGCTTTGTGCATAATTACAAAAACAAACAAACAAACCAGCCAGCAGGAGATATTACAAATACTGATCACCTACTGGTCAAGTGGCCTTCACATATATCTCTCTCATATTGAAGTTCGCATAAACGATTTTGAAGTGTTACTTTACCATGATTACTCATTCATTCTTACTTTCACGTACTACTAAAGTTATACTTTTACCCCCCCCCCCCACACTCTATAGTTATACTTTTATCCCCCACACACTCTATAGTTGCCGGAAGAGCTCAGAAAGTACTACTATTTTTTATATGTATATGTAGCGTATTGTATATATCTACAGACTATGCATAAAACTATAAGTAAACAGTTCTGATGTTACCAAGAAAATGGCCTTGAACGCATTTCTTTCACTTCATTAATATTATCTAAGTCGTGAAAGTGAACAAAACCATTACATTTTTCTTAAATAAATGAGTGTAAACAACATGTCCATTATCAAACAACGCATTTGTTTCTAAACAATACATCCATTGTGAAACAACGCGTCTATTATTAAACAACACGTCTGTTAAAAACCCGTCTATTACTAAACAATACATCCATTGTGGAACAACGCGTCTATTATTAAACAACACGTCTGTTAAAAACCCGTCTATTACTAAACAATACATCCATTGTGGGACAACGCGTCTATTATTAAACAACACGTATGTTAAAAACTCGTCTATTACTAAACAATACATCCATTTTCGCACAGGTTTTCAATATAATATAGCTATGGGTACTGTTTTCTTCGTATAAACTACTTGCTTCCATGGCAACGGTGCTTCTTCCATAGAAACAAAACAAAAAAACTTATGAACTAAAATTGAATTTCATATATTTATCACATACTTACTGTAGTGATGTCATAATATAGTTATTTAAAAAAAAATCTATCACGACCAAATGGGTGCAAGATGACGTTTTAAAATTTAATGCAAATAATGCTTTTTCCGTAATATTATTTGTAGAGATCTGTTCATATGATATTCAATAATTAACTAACTTGTATAATATAAATAGAGACATGGCCAGGTGGTTAGGGCGCGTGACTCGCAATCTGAGGGTCGTGGGTTCGAATCTCCCGTCCCACCAAACGCTCTCCCTTTCAGCCGTGGGGGTAGCCCAAGAGTTGGCGGTGGGTGGTGATGACTAGCTGCTTTCCCTCTAGTCTTTCACTGCTAAATTAGGGACGGCTAGCGTAGATAGCCCTCGTGTAGCTTTGCGTGAAGCTCAAAATATAAATGGTTCACATATGACATAGAACCTTCTAATTCAGTGGGCGCAGGATCATATATTTTACATGTACTACAAGAAAAATATTCGTCTGAAATACATAGAGATAACGGGCATAATTCTTTCAATTTAGACTAACGTAACACTTAGGCCTTCATTCTTGTTAATCTGGGTAACCAGATGATCAGAAGCTGTCAATAAAGTCAATATAACGTAGTATAATATCATAAAGCAAACAAATAAACGGTGCAAAAGACACTTTAATTTTTTCTTCCGTTTTGTTTGTTTTGTTTTGAAGACTAATATTTTTGTCTTTCATGTTGGCTCCATAGTTATAGCTTTGGTTTCGTAAATCTTTCAGAGGCAGTGTCATTTCTTCAAGTTTTATCAGTATAGTTTCGGTCTTTTCCATTGCGGGGTGAGTTTGTTGTGGTCTGTGGGCAGCAGAACTAAGACCTTTTGTCCAACTTTAAAATGTAGATTCTTGGCCTTCTTGTTATAAAAATGCTTCTGACTACCTTGAACTGCATACAAACTCTGTCGAGCGAGTTGACAGGTTTCCTCCAGTCGGTTTCTGAGGTCTAAGACATACTGGTATGTGTTCCTTACTTCTGACTATTCTTCTCCCGTCCATAGCTCTTTCAATATTTGCATCGGACCTTGTAATGTTCTTCCATACAGTAACTCGAAGGGTGAAAATCCTGTACTTGCCTGTGAAACTTCTCGATAAGCGAATAATACTGCCTCTAAGTACATGTCCCAATCATGTAGTCTCTTTTGGCACATCTTCTTTAGGATACTCTTTAAAACTCCATTGACTCTCTGGCAAAGGCAATTACATTTAGGATTGTACGGGGTTGTTCTGAAGTAAACTGGGTCCCTCTATCACTCAGGATTTCTCTCTGAAAGCCTACTCTACAAAATATCTCCAGGAGGGCTTCTGTTACTCTCTCTGTCTCTATCTTTGGCAATGTCATTGCTTCTGGATAACGTGTTGCATAGTCGACTACTGTTAGCATATACTGGTTGCCCTTGTCAGACACAGGCGCTAGTGGCCCGATCAAGTCCACAGCTACTCTGCTGAATGGCTCTTCTAAGAGAGGCATCTCCCCAAATGGCACTTTGGCTATCTTCCCTGTAGGTATTGTCCTTTGGCAGTTGTCACATGACCTGCAGAATCTGCTCACATCTCCAATTACTCACGGCCAATGGAAATTACTAGTTACTCTGTCTGCCATTTTCTTTATTCCGAGATGTCCTCCCACAATTGATTCATGAGCCAACTTCATCACTTGATTCCGGTATTCTGTTGGTACTATGATCTGCTTAACTTCCCCAGTACAGCTGCCTTGATAGATTCGGTATAGAACTCCCTTCTGGTCCTCTATTCTATAAGTATCTCTCGTCTTTGTTTCGTGCTCGATTTTCTTCTGGGGATTGTCCCAAAGTTTCTGCAGTGAAGGGTCCATCTTCTGTGCTTCCTTCAGTTTCTGCAAACCTAAATTCGGGATATCGCCTTTTGACACCTGCAGGGGCTTGAAATCTTGTTTATTCTTCTTTTCTTGAGCTCTGGTGGTGACAGCAGATACTTCATCAATCTTCCTTCTGTCTAGTTCCTCAAAGTTTCTACTACCTGGTATGTTTCCTATCTCCAAGTCGTGTATTGATCCTTGATACACGTGGCCTCAAGGTCTCCTACATAATATGGAGTATCCACCTTTATTTTTGGTAAGGAAAATTTTCTCACTGTCCCATCAATTAGCACACACAAGCGTACCTTGCCTGTCATCTGACCATCAGTTACTAAACTGGTTCTCACTGCTGCACTACTGTACTTTCTTGTCCTCAACATAGCCTTCACATATCGGCATATTATGATTTGTTAACATCTCTTGATATTTGTCACAAGCTCCTATCACTGTTGGCAATTTTGATCCATTTGCTAATTTGAGCAACCATTAGTCGTGTACTGATCAATCACGTTTTCTTATATTGAATTTGGCAAGTAGTCTTGATTCTCTTCCTTCTGGCAGCAGCATCCATAATGTCAGTCACTCTTTTTGTCAGATTTTTAAAATATAATATTATATATATATATATAAGTTCTTCTTTTTGCCAACTGTCGAAATAAATAGCTTTTACTTATATTTCTTAATAGTATAAATATATGCTATGTTGTTGTTGGGCTTAGGATTCTTCTACAGTAGGTGTCTGTGACTTGTTAGCGATAAATTCAACGATGAATAAACAGGATACACTTTACTTGTTTTCAAATAATATATATTGTAACGCGTTTGTTATTATAAATTTATTTTAATATAAACGTTTGTTTAGATTAAATTTATATTTAGAAACATACAT
>NW_013666406.1:68836-70074 GCF_000517525.1 Limulus polyphemus
TAGCATCAGACCTAGTTTCAGGAGAGGTTGTGGTTGGAGTAAGACCTACTCTGCCAATTAAGAGTGTATCATTATTGTTGGGAAACGATTTGGCGGGGAAAAGTTGTTACCAAATCTAAAATGGTTAATGAGCCGATCACTGTTTCAGCTAAGGATGGTGTTGTCATTGAGGATAATCCAAATGTTTCCTTCTTGTGCTGTGACTCGAGCTCAGGCTAAGAAATTAAGCCAAAAACAAATGATAGACATGGATTCAGAGGACAATGTTATAGATTGGTCTCAGATATTTTTTGGATCCGACGAGGATCTTGTGGATAATTGTCCTACTGATGATTCCTCGGTGAGGGACAATGATGGATGTGAGGGATCTGATTGACCTAGTGAAGTTCCATTTACTAAAAGTAAACTGATCACTGAGCAAGAAAAATATTTGCAGATCTCTTCACTATTTAAATATGCACTCCCAAAAGATGAACTGTAGAAAGTTCCAAATGGTTATATTTTCAAAAATGGTGTGCTTATGAGGAAATGGAGACCACCACATTTGCCAGCTTTAGAGGATTGGGCTATTGTTTATCAAATCGTTTTTCCCAAAGCATATCATTCTGAAGTATTGAAAGTTGCCCATGAACTCCCCATGGGAGGTCATTTTAGGTGTCAACAAGACATGTGACAAAATTATGAGACATTTCTTTTGGCCAAAAATTAGGCAAGATGTTTCTCAGTTTTATAACACTTGTCATACTTGTCAGTTAGTCGGAAAACCTAACCAGAAAATTCCTGTTGCTCCTTTGAAACTTATCTCAGCTTTTGAAGAATGTAAATTCCGTCCAGAGGACATGGTTGTAGTATTGTTACCCACTGTGGAATCTCTAATCCACAAAAAAAAGAAGAAAGAGAGAAAAAAGAAAGAAAAAGAAAGAAAAAAGAAAGAAAGAAAGAAAAGAAAAACAAAATATAAGCCTGTTAAATTGTAGTTTATCACTACAAGAGAATGATTTGAAGATAATCAATGTCAAAGGGGTTGATAATATTTGTACTGATGCACTTTCACATGCTATGTAATTTTATGATCATAAGATTATTTGTATTGACTGTGTTATGTACGGTTATGATTATTGAAGTTTTGTAATCATTTGGATAATATATTGTATTTAATGTATTGTTGCCAAAGTATATGTATGTATGTATATATATATATATAATGTCTTAAGTTAAAAATTGTCTATAGCCAATTT